>NC_057721.1:666724-765675 GCF_004010195.1 Chiloscyllium plagiosum | reverse complement strand
GGATGAATGTAGATTTCTCCAGCTTCCTCATTTCCCCTCCCCCCACCTTATCTCAGTCCCAACCCCCGGATTCAGCACTGTCCTCCTTGACCTGCAATCTTCTTCCCGACCTCTCCGCCCACACCCCCTCTCCGGCCTAGCACCCTCACTCTCACCTCCTTCAACCTATCGTATTCCCAGCGCCCCCCACCCTCACTTTTTATCTCAGCCCGCTTGGCACACCAGCCTCATTCCTAAAGAAGGGCTTATGCCTGAAACGTCGATTCTCCTGCTCCTCGGATGCTGCCTGGCCTGCTGCGCTTTTCCAGCACCACACTTTTCAACTCTGACCTTTGAAAATATCTAGTCTCCTTAATCAATTGTTGCTCTATGTTCTCATGACTCAACATTGCAGACAGTCTGCTTTGGTTTTAGAATGTAGGACAGTACAACATAGTACAGGCCCTTTGGCCCTCGTTGTGCTGACCTTTTATCCTAAGATCAAGCTAGCCTACATACCCTTCATTTTACTATCATTCATGTGCCTATCCAAGAATCACTTCAATGTCCCTAATGGACCTGACTTGACTACCACTGCTGGCAGTGCATTCTACACACTCACCACTCTGTGTAAATAACCAAGCTCTGGCATCTCCCCTAAACCTTCTTCCAATCACCTTAAAATTATGCCCCCTTGTGATAGCCATTTCTGCCCTGGGAAAATGTCTCTGATGATTCACTCTATCTTTGCCTTTCTCATCATGTTGTACACCTCTGTCAAGTCACCCTTCATCCTTCTTTGCCCCAATGAGAAAAGCTTGAGCTCCTTCAACCTTCCTTCATAACACATGCCCTCCAGTCCAGACAGCACCTTGGTAAATGTCCTCTGCACCTTCTCTAAAGCTTCCACATCCTTCCTACTAATGAGGCAACCAGAACTGAACATAATATTCCAAGTGTGGTCTAACCAGGGCTCTATAGAGATGCTGCATAACCTTGCAGCTCACAAACTCAATTCCCCCGCTAATGAAAGGCAATACATCATATGCCTTAACAACCCTAACAACTTTGGTGGCAGCTTTGAAGGATCTATGGACATGGACCCAAGATCCCTCTGTCCCTGCTACACTGCCAAGAATCCTACCTTTCACTCTGTATTCTGCATTCAAATTCGACCTGCCAAAATGAATCACTTTACACTTTTCCAGGTTGAACTCCAACTGCCACTTCTCAGCCCAGTTCTGCATCCTGTCAATGTCCTGTTGCAACCGACAACAGCTCTCCACACTATCATAACTCCACCAACCTTCATGTCATCAGCAAACTTACTAATCCACCCTTCCACTTCCTCATCCAAGTCATTTATAAAAACCACAAAGAACAGAGGTCCCACAACTGATCCCTGTGGGACACCACTGGTCACCCAGCTCCAAGCTGAATACTTTCCATCTACCACCACTCTCTGTTCTATGGGACAGCCAATTCTGTATTCAGACAGCCAAATTTCCCTGTATTCCATGTCTCTTTACTTTATGAATGAACCTACCATGGGGAACCTAATCAAAAACTGAGCTAAAATCCATGTGCACCTCATTCACTGCTCTATCTTCATCAATGTCTTTTGTGACATCCTCAAAGAATTCAGTAAAGGTTGTGAGGCCTGACCTGCCCCTCTCAAAGCTATGCTGACTATCTGTAATCAAACTATGGTTTTCCAAGTAATCATAAATCCTGTCTCTTAGAATCCTCTCCAATAATTTGCCCACAGACTTAAGACTAGCTGGTCTGTAACTCCCAGGATTATCCCTATTCTCTTTCTTGAACATTTGCCACCCTCCAATCATTTGGCACTACTCCAGTAGACAGTGAGAACACAAAGACCCTCAGTAGCACCCTCTTCCGTCACTTCCTGTAGTAACCTTGGGTTACTATCCAGGGGACTTAGCTGTCCTTATGTTTTTCAAACTTAACATCAACTTGTTTGAGCATATCAGCCTGTTTCACATTGTCCTCACAAATGTCATGGTCCCTCTCAGTAGTGAATACTGAAACAAAGTATTCATTAAGCACTTCCCCTACCACCTCCGACCCCAGGTACAAGTTCCCCCTACTATCTCTGATTGGCCCTACACTCACTCTGGTTCTCTCCTCTTGTTCCTCACAAATGTAGAATGCCTCAGGGTTTTCCTTAATCCTACCTGCTAAAGCTTTTGCATGCCCTCTTCTCGTGCTCCTAAGTCCATTCTTCAGTTCCTTCCTGGCTGCCTTGCAACCCTCTGAAGCCCTGTCTGATCCTTGCCTCCTCAACCTCCTCAATCAATTCCCAATTTAGGTGCCCCAGTTCCTGCCTAATAGCACTGAAAGTCCCCCTCCCCCAATTAAGTATTTCCCTATATCGTCTGCTGCTATCACTTTCCATGACTATAGTGAACTTCAGGGAGTTGTGATCACTATCACCCAAATGGTCTCCCACCAAGAGATCTGACACCTGGCCTGGTTTGTTGCCAAGCAGCAAATCAAATATGACCTTCCCTCTAGTCAGGTGCATCTGACAAAAACTGCTACATCCAACCTAATTGAACAAAGGAGGTTCCAATCAATATTAGGGAAGTTAAATTCACCCATGATAACAACCATGTTACTTCTGCACCTTCTCAAAATCTGCCTCCCAATCTGCTCCTCGATGTTTGTGTTACTATCGGGGGGGGGTCTGTAGAAAATTCCCAATAAAGTGACTGCTCTTTTCCTGTTTCTGATTTCCACCCATACTGACTCAGTAGATGAACCCCCCTTGACAACCTCCCTTTCTGCAGCTGTGATATGATCCCTGAATAGTTGAAACTTTATTGCTGGAACAGCACAGCAGGTCAGGCAGCATCCAGGGAACAGGAGATTCGACGTTTCGGGCACAGGCCCTTCTTCAGATACGATCCCTGAATAGCATTGCCACTCTCCCACCACTTTTACACTGACAGCAACTTCGCCCTATCAACTGTGTATCCCTCCTCACAGACTCCCTGTACGCTGTATCTGGCTATTCACCAGTTACCCCCATCTTCCAATCTGTATCTCTGGTTCCCATTCCCCCCCCGCCAAACTAGTTTCACCCTTCCCGAAGTGCACTAACAAACCTCTGCCCAGGATATTGATGTCTTTCCAGTTCAGGTGCAACCCATCCTCCTTGTAGAGGTCCTGCCTTCCCCAGGCGGTATCCTAATGATCCCAATGATCCACATATCTGAAGCCCTCGCACCTATATCAGCCCTCCAGCCATGTGTTCATTAGCACTCGCTCTCTGTTCCTAGCCTTACTAGCCTGTAGCACCGGTCGCAATCTTGAGATTATTACTCTGCTCATTCTACTTATTTTAGCTTCCAACCTAACTCCCTATGTTCTCTTTTGTTTCATTTTTGATTCTTTGACAACACAAGGTTGTGTGCACCTAGGTATTCAGTCTTTAATTCACTGATTGAGAACTTGGCCTTTTCAAAGTCTCTGAAAGCATGTAACTTTTATTTTGAACTGTGGATTTGCAGAGGAAAGTGAGTGGAATCCAGTTGGCTGTTCCTGGATCAGGTACCTCTAACCAGAAGAGAGAGGTTCTCTACACACAGAGAAAAGTTTTTAATGCTTTTTCTTTGGAGGTGAATTCTGTTATTTGAAAATCAGTTGAGGATCTCACTGGAGCCTCAGGAGAACCCTGCTGGGTGTGTATATCCTGGTTGTATTGGCTGGCCTGCTGGAGAGCCTCCTGCCGCTATGTATATTCAGACATAATGATTAGGAGGATTGGCCATGTAGGTCTGAGACCCTTCTCCAGCATTTAAGATGATCCAGGCTGATCAGTTTATAATGTCAATCCTCACCTCTCCTGCCTTGGCTAACATTTCACCTCCTTGTTTACCAACAATTATTCACCCTGCCTTAAAAATATTCCAAAACTGTTTCTACCATATTTGAAAGAATAATTCCAAAGACTTAATGATCATCTGAGAGAAAATAATTTGCCTTGTGTTTGCATTTAATGGATAACCCCTTCTTTTTAAACAATAAGAGCTAGTTCTAGATTCGTCTACAAGAAGTGTCCACTCCACCCTGTTAAGCTCTCTCAGGATCTTGTATGTTTAAATCAAATTACTTGTTACTCTTCTGTGAATACATAGCCTGTCCAACCTTACCTACTAAGATAACTTGACCATCCCAGGTATGTAGGAGAAAGCGTATTCCTGATGAATCCATAGATTCATCACTCTTCATTGAAGAAGTTTCTCCTTATCTCCGTTCTAGTGTTACTTTATTGTAACACTATGCCCTCAGGTCCTAGTCTCTCCTACCAATGGAAACTTCTTCCCATCATCTACTCTGTCCAGGTCATTCAGTATTCTGTATGTTTCAATTAGATTCCCCCCCTTCATCCTTCTAAACTCCACTGAGTATAGACCCAGAGTCCTCAAACATTCCTCATATGTCAAAGGCCTTCTTGAAGTTTATGGAGTTAACATCCATTGGCTGTCCTTGGTCTAACCTGCTTATTACTTCCTGAAACAATTCTGGAAGAGTTGTCAGGCATGACTTCCCCTTTATGAAACCATGCTGATGTTGCCCTATTTTACCATACACTCCCAAGTATACAGAAATCTCTTCCTTCACAAAGGATTGCAGGATCTTACCCACAACCAAGGCCAATTGATGTGTAATTTTCTGTCTTTCACCTTACTCCTTTTTTAAACCAAAGTATCATGTTGGCAATTTTCCAGTCCTCTGGGGCCCTTCCTGATTCTAGCGATTCCTGAAAGAGCACCATTAACACCTCCACTATCTCTTCAGCTATCTCTCTTGGAATTCTGGAGTGTTGTCATCTGGTCCAGGTGATTTATCCCTCTTCAGGTAATTCAGTTTTTCAAGCACCTTCTCCTTGATGATGGCCACCATACTGAGCTCTGACCCCTCACTCTCTTGAATGTTTGGAATATTACTTGTGTCTTCCACCGTGAAGACTGATGCAAAGTAATTATTCAGTTCCTCAGTTCCTTGTTCCCCACTACTATCTCTCCAGCATCATTTTCCAGTTGCCTATTGTCCACTTTTGCCTGTATTTTGCTCTTTTTATATATTGAAAGAAACTCTTACAGTCTTCCTTTATATTACTGGCTAGCTTACCTTCATATTTAATCTTCTCTTTCCTTATTTCTTTTTTTTGTTGCCCTCTAATTGGTCTTTGTAAGCTTCCAATTCTCTGGTTTTCCACTGCCCTTTGCCACATTATATGCCTTCTCTTTTGCTTTTATGCTAACCCAGACTTCCTTAGTCAGCTATGGTTGCCTCATCGTCCCTGTACCATGCTTCTTTTCCCTCGGGATGAATCTCTGTTATGTCTCCTGAATTACTCCCAGAAACCCCTGCCATTGCTGTTCCACTGTCTTTCCTGCTGGGCTCCTCGCCCAGTCGATCTTACCCAGCTCCTCCCTCATGTCTCTGTAGTCGCCTTTATTCAGCTGGAATACCGTTACCACTGATTCTATCTTCCCCCTCTCAAATTGCAGAGTAAATTCAATCAAATTATGATCACTGCCTCCTAAGGGTTCCTTCACCTTAAGCTCCCTTATCAAGTCTGCCTCATTGCACAACACTAAATCCAGTATTGCCTGTTCCCTAATGGGCTCCACCACAAGCTGATCCAAAAGGCCATCTTGTAGAATTTTGGCAAATTTCTTTTCTTGCAATCCACTGCCAACCTGATTTTTCCAGTCCACCTGTATATTGAAAACCCCCATGATCACTGTAACTTTGCCTTTCCTACACAGCTTTTCTATCTCCTGGTGTATCTTGCGCCCCAGCTCCTGACTACTGTTTGGAGGCCGAAACATTCCTCTAATTCTGTTTTTTATTGTGCTTCCTCAATTCTACCCACATAGATTCTACACCATCTGACCCTACTTGATGTCTTACTATTGATTTAATTTCATTTCTTACCAATAAGGCAACTCTGCCCCCTCTGCTCAAGGATGTATATCCTTGAATATTCAGCACCCTATTGTGCTCCCTTGCAGCACATCTCCCTGATTTCTGTTAGCTAGCCAATCTTTATCCTTACTAACTTCAGTTATAGAAAAGATTGGAAACATCAATATTGTTTTCCTTGTGGAGGAGAAGGTTACGAAGATGTCTGATAGTTTAAAATCATGAGTGAACAAAACTGAATGGGTAGGGAGCAACTGTTACCACTTGTAAATGGGTTGAGAACCAGATGACACAGTTTTCAAGTGTTTTGCCAAGGAAGAAAATGCGTATGAGTGAACAGTTTCACACAGTGTATAATTAAGTTATGACTGTACTGCCTGAAAGTGTGGTGGAAGCAGGATAATTTATGTCATGATTATTATTATTATTCAAATACAGATAATATGCAGGGTTATAGGGGGAAAGGCATGAGATTGGCATTAATGTAAAATGCTTGATTCCATTTCACAAAACCATGTTGACTCTGCTTGATTACATTGAAATGTTTTAAGCAACCTTCTCTAATATGTATAAAATAGCTTCTAACATTTTCCCCATGACAGATGTTAAACAAACTGGCCAGTCATATGCTGTTTTAAGTCTCCCTTCCATTTTGAGTAAAAGAGTTACATTTTTGACTAATGGAACTTTCTCCGAATCTTGGAATGTTGTAAAATTAAAGTGAATGCATCAACTATCTCACTAGCCATTTCCTTTAAGGTCCTAGGATGAAGTCCATCAGGATCCAGGAACTCATTAGCCCACAGGTCCAATAATTTGCTCAGTCCACTTTCTTAGTTATTGGGATTTTCTTGGTTTCCTGTCATCCATTTCCTGATTTATTTGCTGTTTCTGGGATGTTAAAAAGATTTAATGCTAAGTACACATTCAGTTCATCTGAAATTTCCTTATTTTTCATTATTAAATCCTCTGACTCCTTTCTATACGACACTCATTGTTAACTTTTTAAAAAGAAAATCCATAGAAACACTTACAAATCTGTTTTCTATTTCTGGGTAGCTTTCTGTATTATTCTAGTTTTGCTTTCTTTATACACCTTTTTCGTCATCCTTGTGTTTTATTTATTCTGTTGAGTCTTCTGACCCGCCACCAATCAAGCAGAGTCAACATGGTTTTGTGAAATGGCATCAAGCATTTTACATTAATTCAAAGTTTGTGAGAAGATTTGTAACTCGGGTGCTCGTTGTTGTGGTTCTGTTCGCCGAGCTGGAAATTTTTGTTGCAAACGTTTCGTCCCCTTTCTAGGTGACATCCTCAGTGCTTGGGAGCCTCCTGTGAAGCGCTTCTGTGGTGTTTCCTCCAGCATTTATAGTGGCCTGTCCCTGCCGCTTCCGGTTGTCAGTTTCAGCTGTCCGCTGTAGTGGCCGGTATAGTGGGTCCAGGTCTATGTGTTTGTTGATGGAGTTTGTGGATGAGTGCCATGCTTCTTTGTTTGTTGTTCTTTGGCTGTTCTTTGTTTCGCTGGCCCTATAATGGTAGTGTCCCAGTCAAATTCATGTTGCTTGTTGTCTACGTGTGTGGCTACTAGGGATAGCTGGTTGTGTCGTTTCGTGGCTAGTTGATGTTCGTGGATTCGGATCATTAGCTGTCTTCCTGTTTGTCCTATATAGTGTTTTGTGCAGTCCTTGCATGGGATTTTGTACACTATATTAGTTTTGCTCATGCTGGGTATCGGGTCCTTCGTTCTGGTGAGTTGTTGTCTGAGTGTGGCTGTTGGTTTGTTTGCTGTTATAAGTCCCAGTGTGGCTAGTCCTTTGGGTTGCGGCATGTCCTCGTTCCGTTGTCTTTCCCTTAGGCATCTGTTGATGAAATTGCGAGGATATCAGTTTTTGGCGAATATCTTGTATAGGTGTTCCTCTTCCTCTTTTTGGAGTTCAGGTGTGCTGCAGTGTGTTGTGGCCCTTTTGAATACTGTCTTGATGCAACTTCGTTTGTGTGTATTGGGGTGGTTGCTTTCATAGTTCAGGACTTGGTCTGTGTGTGTGGCTTTCCTGTGTACCTTGGTGGTGAATTCTCCGTTTGGTGTTCTCTGTACCCTCACGTTTAGGAATGGGAGTTGGTTGTCCTTTTCTTAATCTCTGAGGAAGACAAGCAACATGAATTTGACTGGGACAACACTACCATTATAGGGCAAGCGAAAGAAAGAACAGCCAGGGAATTCCTAGAAGCATGGCACTCATCCACAAACTCCATCAACAAACACATCGACCTGAACCCAATATACTGACCATGACAGCGGACAGCTGAAACTGACAACCGGAAGCGGCAGGGATAGGCCACTATAAATGCCGGAGGAAACACCACAGAAGCGCTTCACAGGAGGCTCCCAAGCACTGAGGATGTAACCTAGACAGGGGACGAAACGTTTGCAACAAAAATTTCCAGCTCGGCGAACAGAACCACAGCATTTTACATTAATGCCAATCTTATGTAATTTTTCTTTAAGTTGGTGAATAAGAACATGAGAAGATTTGAGTTCAGATTCCAGGTGAGCCCTTGTGTGCTGTCACTTGTTCATTAGAGGTGGATGGGATTGTGGATTTGAGTCCACAATCAAATTGACCACAAACTTCTTTAAATAGTGGAACAAGATGGAGGAGCTGAATCCTCCATTTCTGCTCCTAACTTGCATATTCATAAGTTGTGATCAAGGGACATGGTTCCAATGGGGAGGGCAGGGGTGCGGGATCGGGATGGGAAAGGCCTTCATATTGACTATCAATTAGTCGGTACCTTGACTCCTTCTCCCTGTCGTCTTGTATACCTAGAGACACTATATGCCTGTTGAAGCCATTTTGTAGATAGGTCAGCTATAATGGTATTGAGTGGCAGAGCAGGCTTGAGAGACTCAGTGGCTTACTCCTGTTCATGTTTCTTATGATCTTATCATGACCTTAGGTCACCAACTCTTCTGCCCTCTGTAAGAAAGTGGCAACATTTTCTGTCATACAGGAGCACAATATGACACCTTCAGTGACACTTCATAAAACTTCCAGACGCATTGTAATAATAAATGATATTCCAAAGTACCTTAACTGTAGATTGGGTGCATAGTCTCAAGTAACATTGCAATTGGGCTCATCTTGCAGCTGAGCATTAATTCTTTGTGAGAGATGAGCAATTGTGTACAATGCACCTGCATCTTCTCAACTTACAGAAACTTAAAGCACGTACACTAGATGCCAGCAAAATCAGTCTACTTAGCTGGGACATTGGATCCATTCGGTAACTTTTGGCTTCTCTAGTGGTGATATGGACCTGAATTTCACATTCTAAATTCCTATTTCAGACTCCATGTTAAGCTCAGGTTCTGTCTGCCCTCTCAGGTGGAAGTAAAAGATTCTATGAAACTATTCAAAGAACAGGAAATTCTGTCTGGTGTTCTGGGTCAATATTTAGTTATCCCTTGACCAACATGATTTTGGCTTTATTGATATTTTTGGTATACCGAAATTGGTGGCCATAATTCCACAAAAAGACTTTATTAGTTCTAAAGCACTTTGGAGCTTTCTGATGTTGCGAAAAATGTTATGAAGAAATGTAATGTCTGTCTTCATTCTATGCAGAAATATGGCATGACTGGAGAAAACAATGAAATAATTATCTTTAGAATGGGTAGCATATTCCCTGCACTCACTGAAAATGGGATGTTCAGACTAATTTGCATGCCATGGCAAAGTAGATTCAAATTCACAGCCTGACTCTCAGATTTGTAGGTGCTGTACTGCCTCTGAGTAACTTGCATCCATTGTTGCAGACTTGAATACTACGAAGCAGACTTATCATCTTCTTTAAATTCCTCAGCATAAGGTCTGTGTTTAAATTTAGCCTGATATTATAAGGCAGGAAGGAAGCCTGCGCACAAAAGGCTTCCTTCAGCCTGTGATGTTTTCATTGTTTGTGTAATTGAATCTCTTCTTACTTTTAAGCAGAATAAACTGTAACTTCAGGTTTATGAGAGTGCTTGATATTGTTTCTGCAGACATTGGGAAGCTAGTAGTCGACTGTTTTATGGTAAGAAGGAATGAGTTGTTTTACGACATGTAATAGCGCTGATAAGTTGAATAAATGCAAAGTTCTGCTAGTTTGTCTGTTTGTAGTTGTAACTTACATTTCTGTAAGACTTTAGTGTCTGGTTAGATTTTCAGATTCGAGATACCAGATACATGGCATGTTTAGAAAGTTTAAGATTATTTATAGTTTATTTTCAGTAGCAATGCAATTGAGATATTTGCTAATAAATAATAATGAGCAATGGAACTGCACCATATTTAGCTTGGTGACTTAAGATTTGGAACTTTTCAAAGTCCTGGAGATCTTGTAATGCATTTTGTATTAATTTTGAAATTGAGAATTGGCACAGTGACTATTCTATTTAACAGTACAACAACAATCTAGTTATGTGAATACTAAATATGTGCTACGATACATGTAAGGTCTTGGTAAAATTGGAAGCAAAGGGCTGCAGATGCTGAGAATCTGAAGTGAAAGCATGACATGCTGAAAATACTCAGCACATCAGGCAACATTTGTGAAGGCAGAAATTGAGTTAACATTTTAGTTTGGGGAATTTTGATCGGAAACTGAAACATTAACTCTTTCTCTGTCAGCAGACATAATAGTTGTAAAAAAAAAAATCCACTGGCTCTTTGCAGTATATCATGTTCTCTTTAGTGGTAGTAACTGACAAAAAGACACAAGGTAATGGGGAATATTAGCACAGAGATGAATGAATGAGGTTGACTAGTGTGACTATACCGTTGAAAAGACAGTTGGATTAGTTTCTGCTAAAGTGGACAGAATATCACAGTCGTAGAGTCATACAGCGCAGAAAAAGCCCTTTGGCCCATCACGTCTGCATCAACAAAAGCTACACTAAAGGTACGCTAATCCCGATTTCCTTCACTAGTCCCATCCTTGAATGCTATGATATTTGAAGTGCTCATCCATTTTGTAAAATTTTTCGACGGTTGTAAGGTTTCTAGCCTCCATGACATTTCCAGTGCATTCCAGATTCCCACCACCCTTGGAGTGAAAAGGTTTTTTTCTCCGATCCCCTCTGAATCTTCTGCCCCTTACCCCAAAACTATGCCCTCTTGTAATTGACCACTCAAGGGGAACAGCTGCTCCCTCCTCACCCTGCTCATACCCCTCATAATCTTTACATCTCAATCATGTTCCCCCTCAGCCTTTGCTGCTCGAAAGAAAACAATCCAAGTTTTATCTACTCTCTCGATATATTGCTCCAACCCAGTCAACATGTTGATGAACCTCCTCTGTATCCTCTAGTGCATATATCCTTCCTGTAGTGAGGTTACCAGAACTGTGCACAGTACTTCAGCTATGGCCTAACCAATGCTCTGTCCAACTCCAACCTCCTTGCTTTTATATTCTATGCAACAACTGATGAAAGCAAGTGTCCCATATGTCATCGTAACTATCCTACTTACATGCTCTACCAACTTCAGGAATCTTTTGAATAATTACCCCAAGATCTGACCTACCCAGTGTCCTGCCAATCATTCAGTACTCCCTCATCTTGTTGTTTCTTCTAAAGTGCGTGACCTCACAATTAGCAGGGTTAAACTGCCACTGCTCAGCCCACCTGACTAACCCATTGATAATCTTCCTGTAACCTACAAAGTTGTCTTCACTATTAACCACCCTACCAATCTTGGTGTCGTCTGCAAATTTGCTTAACATTTTCTCCCTCGTTTTCATCTGTGTCACTTACTTATATAGCAAACAATAAGGATCCCTATACTGAACCTTGAGGTACACCAATGGACACCGGCTCCAATCACTAGGAAGACTTCTGTCACTGACCTTTTTGTCATATTACTAAACCAGTTTCTGATTCATCTTGCCAGGTTTCCCTGAATTCCATGTTCTTAACCTTCTTAATCAGTCTCCCATGTGGTACGTTGCCAAATGCTTCTCATTTGCATTTGCCTTGCAAATTGAGTACTTTTGCTAAACCTGTTTTTCTGTAACTTATGACTTTAGGATATTTGAATAACATTTGCACCTTCCAAGTAAGGCACACTTAACATGCTTCATAGGAATTGTGGTTCAGTTTCTTTATTAAAAAAACCTTTTGAAATGGTTGGACATGATGTGAATATTTGCTGTATTTCCTTACCTATGAAATCTGGCTCTTTTTTCAAAGGTGCCAGAAATCACTTTATTTCCTTACAGCTGTAATGTAGTTATACTTTATTGAGTGTTCCAACAGACATGTCATTCACTAAGTAAGTTTTTCAAAGCACATGGCTTTAATACTGCTCCAAGAGCAGCACCCTCAGTCCTGGGGGAACACTGTCCTGTTTTTACTGTATCAGTTGTATATGCTAGAAATGACAAATAAAAAGCAACTCTACTCTATTTACAGCAATATATTGTGTATTAGTTGCTGATCGTCTTTTTGGCATGAGCACACAATTTAAATTGAGGTTACTCTTGAAGATGCTACCTTCTACCAAAGGCCCAGCTACCAGTGTTGGTGGACACCTAAGGCATTTTTTGAGGAAGTGAAAGAAATCCCGATCAGTATACATGTCTTATTCACCATTACCGAAAGCAGCTATCTTGTCATTCATTGGTGTGGTGTCTGTGAGTAGTGACTATGCTTCAAAAATATTTCAATATGAAACTTTTTGGGACATTTCAACATAATGACCTGCTATGTAAATAAGCATGAGTAACCTCTTTAACTTCTAGATCTTTTGCACTCTATTTCAAGTAATCTGTTTTTCCATAGCCATTTACTGTCTGCACGTGCTTCTGTTCTTGGTTTCTTGTGTGTCACCTTTCATCCTCCTACATCCTGAGTCCTTGCGTCTTTTCACACTACTCATGTTTACATGCCAGATATCTCCCTTCTGACTCTCTTCTTCCTTGCATCCTTACTCAACCACTTAGCACCATCTCTCGCTATTCACACCTCTGAGCCGATCCTCTTCATTATGATGGAGCAAATTTATGCAGATGCTGGAATCTGTACTGCAAACAATAAATGCTGGAGATCACAGTGGGTCAGGTAGCATCCATGGAGAGAGAGCAAGATGACTCAGAACATTGGCTTGCTGCTTCGCATTCATTAAAAACTGTTCTTCTCCCACTGTGCAACTCTGCTGTCCTTCCTCTCCCAGTGATATTCCTATGAGTAACCCAAAATGTCATGTTAAGAAGACCATAACATCATAAAAAATAGGAATAGAAGTAGGCTATTTATCCCTTGAACATGTTCTGTTATTCAATAGGATCATGGCTGATCCAACATTCCTCATGTCTGTTTTCCTGCTTTTTCCCCTTAACCCTTGACTCCCCTACTGAATCAATCCATCTCAGCCTTAAATATACACAAGGATTCTACTCCCTAGTCTTTGGCAAGGAGTTTCAAAGACTCTCAACCCTTGACAGCTGCAGGAAGACTTTCCTATTCTGACGCTCTAACCCTCCTGAAATAAGGATTTTTCTGATTACCTGTAGTATCTGTGTGCTAGCTTTGTGTTTCAAGTACAGGCATCCCAAGTCCTTTTTTTTATATATATATATTGCAGATTTCTGCAGATTTTCTTCATTTAAATAATACTCTTCTTTTGTTCACCCTTCCAGAATGAAAAACTTCACATTTTCCTAAATTATATTCCAGTTGTCAACTTTTTTTGCCTACTCACTTAACCTATCAATATCCCTCTGTAAACTTTTGTCGTCCCCTTGCAACCTGTCTTGCCATCCAAGTTTGTGTCCATCTGCAAATTTGGCTTCAGTACATTTGTGATCCTAGCACTATCCCTGTGGAAACCCATTGGTCATGGATTGCCAACCTGAAAAAGAACCCTTTTATTCCCACTTACTATTTCCTGCCCATTAGCCAATGTTGGTTTTAATCCAGTAGCAAATTCATGGTGGAAAAGGATGGAATCCTGTAATTTTCTGAAGCCCCACTACCATTTCATGGGATGTGGGTTTTACAGGCAAGATCAGCATCCCTAATTTCTCTTAACTTGGTGACTTGCTGGGCTCTTTCAGAGGGCAGTTAAGAGTTCATTTTGAAAGTGAAAGAGAATTGCACACTCTTATTTTGCTGTCACCAAGTTGAAAAGTATGCAGAATCAGGGCAATTAGCAGATGAAGATGTAACTGGCTAAAAGTAGAGGTTAAGAATTGAGTAGGAATTCAGAGTGACAGTGTGGGAACTAGCATCCTAAAGGATTGGAGCTGGGACCACTGTTCATAATTTCTATTAATAGTGCAGGCTTTTAAATCAAAAACGCGATCTTTAAATTTGTGGACAATATCGATGGGATAGGCTCCCGTTAAATCATGCGGGGATCAAAGTCCTGATGAATCGCATAATGAGAGTTGTGGACGGGACTTTAAATTAAATAGTATGGGAGAATAAGTTCAATTGCATGGAAAATTTTGGGAAAAGTTAAGTGATGAGAGGGGCCAGTGATAGGACAGAGAGCATAGAATGGGTCAGAAATCTAACTTTAGGCATAGCAGATGAGGGGGCAGCTATGAGAAGGGTGATGACCGAGACAGGACTGAAGGTCTTGTAGTTAAATGCATGCAGAATATGAATGAGCTTGTAATGCAGATTGAAATTGGCAAGTACAATGTTGTGGGTATCATGGACATACCTTGTGGCTGCAAGGGGATCAGGGCTGGGGACTAAATATCCAAAGATACATGTCCTGTTGAAAGGACAGGCAGCTGGGCAGAGGAGGCAGCATTGCCTTGTTAGTAAGAAATGAAATTACAGGTAGTTCTTCTATAACGTAATGGTTGCGTTCTTGTGCAAATATGCATTATAAAAAAAAATTGTGGTTTAGAAACAGCGCTTAGTGTTGCCAATATAATCCTGTTACAGCTAAGATATGTTTTAAAAGTTCGCTCTTTAGAAACAGTGTCCCCAATTCGTTAATCGCATTACAGTGAATTAGCATTAACGAATCACGTGTGATAGCAGACCATCCCATAAATCAATAGCAAGAAGTAATATAGAAGGCTTAGAATCTGTGTGTAGTGTTGAGGAACCACACAGGACAAAAGACAATGCTGGGAGTTGTGTACAGGCCTCTTAGCAGTCGTCATGGTTTGAAGAAGAAAATAAATGGGGTGATAGAAAAGACAAATAAGAAAGGCACTATACAATACAATTACATAACATTTCAATGTACAGGTAGACTGGGTAAATCAGGTTGGTAGTGGACCTCAGGGAAAAAAAATGTGGCATGTCTGAGAGAATTTTGTGAAGCAGCTTGTGATTGAGGCCATGAGAGAACAGGCAATTCTGGATTTGGTGACATGTAATTAAGGAGCTTAAAGTGAAGGAACACCTCGGGGGCAGCGACCATAAAATGATAGTATTCACCCTGCAGTTTGAGAGGGAGAAGCTTGAATCAGATGTAATGGTATTACAATTGATGTAACTACAAAAAAATGAGGAATGAGCTGGCCAGAGTTGATTAGAATGTAAGCCTAGCAGGGAAGATGGTGGAGCAGCAGTGGCAGGAGTTTCTGGAGGTAATTCGAAAGACACAGCAGAAATTCATCCCAAGGAAGAAGCAACATACTGAGGGGTGCATGAGACAACTATGGCTGACCAGGGAAGTCAGGGACAGCCTAAAAGCAAAAGAGAAAACATATGATGTGGTGAAGATTAGAGGGAAGTCAGAGGATTGGGAAGCCTTAAAATCGGCATAGGGGAACTAAAAAAGTGCAAAGGTTGGGTGGGGGAGGGGGGGGTGCGAAGATGAAGTTTGAGAGTTAGCTAGTTAGTAATCCAAAATAAGATTTCAAGAGTGCTTTTTTTGGATATCTAAAAGGTAAAGGAGAGGCCAGAGTTGGTGTGTTGAAAGTGAGGCTTGGTAAGTAGTGATGGGGAACAAAGAAATGGCAGAGAAGCTAAATACGCATTTTATATCAGTTTTCACAGCAGCATAACAGAATTTCAAGAGAGTTGGGGGCAGAGGTGAGTGTATCGGCCATCAGTAAGGAGAAAGTGCTGGGGAAGCCGAAATGTTGAAGGTGAATAAATCACCTGGACCAGATGGACTATACCTCAGCGTTCTGAAGGAGATGGCTGAACAGAATATAGAGGCATTGGTAATGATCTTTCAGGAATCACTGGAGTCAGGAAGGGTCCCAGAGGACTGGAAAATGGCTAATGTAACACCCCTGTTTAAGAAGGGCAGGAGGTATAAGACAGGAAACTACTGACTGGTTAGCCTGACCTTAGTCATTGGTAAGAATTTAAAGTCCATTATTAAGGGTGAGATTGTAGACTACTTGGAAGTGCGTGGTAAACTAGGGCTGAGTCAGCATGGCTTCTTCAAGGGGGGGGGTTCTTAACTGACAAATCTGGTAGAATTCTTTGGAGAAATAATGAGCAAGTTGGACAAAGAAGAGACAGTGAAGATAATCAATAGATTACCCATTTATCAATGGATTTCCAGGAGGCCTTTCTGAAGGTGCTACACAGGAGGTTGCTAAATAAGGTAAGAGCCCGTGGTATTAGGGGCAAGGTGCTGGCATGGATTGAGGATTGGCTGACTGGGGAAAAAAAAGAGCAGGAATAAAGGGTCTTTTTAAAGTTGGCAGCCTAAATTAGAGGAGTTCTGCAGGGGTCCCTGTTGGACCACAACTATTCACGTTATACATTAATGATCTCAACAAAGAATCTGAGGGCATTGTTGCTAAGTTTGCACATGAAACAGATAAGTGGAGGGACAGGTAATATTGAGGAAGTGAGGAGGCTGCAGAAAGCCTTGGACAGGCTAGCAGAATGTGCAAAGAAATGCCAGATGGAATACAATGTAAGAAAGAGTGAGGTTATGTGTTGCAGTTTTCTGAACTGTTTATTCTTTTAAATAATACTGTTATTTTGTTCTCTCTTCCAAAATAAGGAACTTCACATTTTTCATATGGAACTATATTCCATTTGCCAAAGTTTTGCCCAGTTACTTAACCTATCAGTATCTCTCTGTGAACTTTGTATCCCTCTTGCAACTGCCTGGCTAGTTTTGTGTTGCCTGCAGATTTGGCTACAGCACATTCACTTTTTTAAAAGCTGCAAGAACTGCAGATGCTGGAAATCCGAAACAAAAACAGAAATTGCTGGAAAAGCTCAGAAGGTCTGGCAGCCTCTGTGAAGAGAAATCAGAATTAACTTTCCAGTACTAATGACTCTTCCTTTGAACTGATGGTAGCTAGGAAAATGTTAATTTTTATGCAGAAGATAGAATGGGGACAGGGTTAAGCAGTAAACAATGGGTGGAGATACAGCTCAAAAAGAGAGGACAGTTGAACAGACAAAGGAGTGGATAATGACCTGGCTATGAGAATGAATAGATAATGGGAACTGTTAGTGGCTAACAATGGGTTGTGTGTAGTAGCAGACTATGTGATAACGAGGCCTGGTGTGTGCGGATTGGGGTAAGGACACATGACCAGCTCAAGTCCTAAAGTTGTTGAGCCCCCCATTTATCTCTCCACCTTGGAGGCTCCCTGCCTCTATTCCTGATGAAGGGCTTTTGCCCAAAATGTCGATTTTCTGCTCCTTGGATGCTGCCTGACCTGCTGTGCTTTTCCAGCACCACTCTGATCTAAACTCTGGTTTCCAGCATCTGCAGTCCTCACTTTTGCCTAGAACTCAACATTGAGCCCAGAAGGTTGCAGAATTCCCAAATGGAAAATGAGGTGCTTTTGTTCCAGCTTGTGCTGAGCTTTGCTGGAGCACTGCAGCAAGCCTGAGGCAGAGATGTCAGCCAGGGAACAAGGTGGTGTGTTGAAATGGCAGCAACTGAAAGCTCAGGGTCTTTTTTGTGTAGAAAACATGGGTGTTCTGTAAAGCAATCATTCAGTCTACGTTTTGTTCTCTTAATATAGAGGAGACCACACTGTGAGCCGTGAATACAGTTAGACTAGATTGAGTGAAGTGCACATTAAGTGCTGCTTCACCTGGAGAGTGTGTTTGAACCCTTGGTTACTGAGGAGGGAGAAAGTAAACGGTCAGGTGTTACACCTTCTGCAGTTGCAGGGAAAGATACAGTCAGGCTGTGGGGGGGATGTTGGGACTGAATAAGGAGTGGATCAGTGTGTCCCAGAGGAAACTGTCCGTGTGGAAGGCTGACAAGGAGTGGGAGGGCAATGTGTGTCTAGTGGTGGCATCCAGCTAGAGGGAGAGAGATAGCAGCTAAATAATCCTCTGCATGTGGATGCTGGTGGGATGGTAGGTAAGGACAAGGGGGATCCTATTGCTGTTGTGGGAGGGAAGAGAGGAAGTGAGGACCCAAGTGTTGGAGATGGGTTGGACCCGGCTGAGGGCCCTATCAGTTAAGTGCTGGGGAATCTTTGGTTGAGGAAGAAGGTGGATGTTTTAGTGGCCACATTGTCGAATAGTTGGAGGCCTTTACAGGAAGCAGGGTGTGAGGATGTATAGTCAATGTGGGAGTCAGTGGATCTATAATGAATATTGCTGGTAAGCCTATTCCGAGAAACAGAAACAGATGTTGAGGAAGGGAGGAGTCAGAGATGGATCAAGTGAAATTGAGAGCAGGGTGGAAATTGAAGGTGAAATTGATAAATTTTGCCACTTCTGGAGGACAGAGAAAAACAGTGCCAATGTTATCATCGAGTTGTGGTTGGGGGCTGGAATAGGACTGGAATAAGGAGTTTTCCATGAACCCCACAAAGAGACAGGAAAACTTGGGGCCCTTGCAGGTACTCATGGCAACCCCTCTGACCTGAAGAAAGTGAGAGGAGTTCAAAGAGAAGATGTTCAAGGTGAGAATGAGCTCGGCTAGGCAGAGGGGAATGGTGGTGGATGGGGATGGGAGCATTCAATTTCTTCCTCCAAGTTATTGATACCCAGGTCTCCTGGCCCAGAGGTAGGGCCACCACCGCTGCATTTGGATATTTATGCATCCTTATCTACATCAATATAAATCACATGGGTCTTGTATCTAGATTGAAATGCTAATTATCCATTATTGTGATATATTTCCCCTTGGAACTAAATGGACAGCTTAAAGCGCAACTATTTACAGTCTGGCATTTTCAACACTCTAAGACTTTTGACATTTGGGTCTGAAATTTCAAGGAGGAAAAAGGATTCCATACTTTAACCTGGGGTCAGAAAAGACCTCACACCCACCACTCTTTTCCATTGCAATCTCCAGGCAAATTCACCTGTTGTCCAGCATGGGCAGATGTCAAGGTCCATGCTCAGATGAAATAAGAGAACATTTGAAGCATCTATCACAGACTTGCACTATTATTTTTAAAAATTCTAATTGATGAAAGCCCATTCAGTATACTTAAATCATTTCAAGTACTTAATCACCGAGTCCTCATTTCCTTCAATCATTTGATCTCTTCCAGAAAAAACAAACTTTAAATTTTAAATTCATAATCTGACACCAAAGACAGCTTGGTCATTATGACCACTTGGGCGTATCAATCAAACTGTGAATTTACAAGCTCCTCACTGTGTTCATTTCTGGAAGCAGTCAGGCAGAACCAATCCTGTAATAAGAACCCTTAGGTTTATGTCAGCAAAAATTGATTGAAATTGCAAGTACTGACTTTTCTCCCCCTTAAATATGATTTTAAAAAAAAAAGTACCAAAAAGTAGAATTTTTAATAGCCTGCTGTTCTGCAGAATTGATCTAGTTTTTAAGCAAATTCATAACTACCTGTATCAATCTCAGCAGGACCTGGATCTCTCCAAGAATACCTTATCTCCAAAAAACTCTTTTAGGTATAGACCGTTTTCTCAAATGTCGAAAGACCTTGAGTTTTGTTTTGGGAATCTTGATTTTGAAAATTGATTTTGTTTAATGACAGTTGAACTTGTACATTTTCTGATGCCTTCATGAGCAACAGATTCATGAAATACTTCTTAATTTTCCACTTGCCCCTCCTCTCAAAAAAAAAAAATTTTTTGCAGGGTTGAGGATTCAGAGCTACAGCGCCATTTGAGCATTTATGTTTTTTCTTTGTTATTTGTCATGGTAGATGTTGTAAAGTGTGAAATATTAATGTTTCATTCTTTTAAGTCATATGGTTGAATTTACTGCACTCTGAGAAGATTGTAACAAATGATCAGAAGCTGCAGTATAATGTAATACTTGTATAATTAATTGTTCTGAGTAGAAGGAAAAACAGATTTTCTAAATTTCATCTGGAGTTAATACTTATTATTTTGTTTCACTTGATAGATGAAATCATGCAGCAAGACAGTCCTGTATATGCTGCTGACATCACTGAACAGCTGGCCAAACAATTTGCCATTCGGTCAGGTAAGAGTCATTGTTTACATCCTATGGTCCCACTGAGATATGTGGTACTAAATTCAGATTATATTTCCTTTCTTTGTTTGAGAATGGGAACGTCACTTGTAACTATTAAAATGTAGCAATATCAAGTTGATTATTAGTAAGTAATTGTTTTGGAAATTGTGCAGAAACCCAATTTATTACTCTAACTAAAATCAGAATCTGCATTCTGAGTCTTTGTTTTCAAAGAGCTAGAGCTAGAGTTGAAAATGGTGTCCACTAATCTGCCCCATTGACAGATTCAAAATAGCTTTGAAGTACAAGAAAGAAATGGAATTTTGTTTAGGGAGCAGTAAAGATAAATATTTTTGTAAGAGGTGTTCTGCATTGCCTGCAAGAAGTCTATATCTAGTGATGGGTCCTTGAAATGTAGCTTAAACTTCTTTCAAAGTAATGGAAGTAATCCATGTCATCAATGGAGTTAATTTGTAAGTGAGTGCATATACAGGGATTCTAGATTGGCTGTAGGCGTTTTTCCTCGACACTTATTAACATATTGAGAAAAATGTTCAATTTAAAAACATACACCTAAATGTACTGAATTGGTTGTTCTGTGTTTAATTGTTTGGGACTTTACAACATTACATACAAACGTACGAACTAGGAGCAGGCGTAATCTATTTAGCACCTCAATCCTCCTCCATCATTCAAAAAACCATGGCTGATCTGATTATAGTCTCCTATCCTGATGACCTTTCACCCCCTTGCTTAATAAGTATCAACTTCTACTTTAAAAACATTAAAGGAGTCTGCTTCTGCCACCTTTTCAGGATGAGTTCAAAACACCAGAATCCTTTTGAGGGTTTCAACATCGGTTTTAACATTTGTTTCTCTGGGTGACTGCTGATTTTTAAACATTGGCCCTAGTTCTAGATTCTCCAAAAGCATCTGCTCCATAACTGTCTTGTCAAGATTCCTCATTTTTATGTTTCATTAAAATCACCTCTTACTCTTGTAAACTCCAACCGATCCAAGCCTAATCTGTCCAACTTTTCCTCATAAGACATCCCTCTCATTCCCAGTATTAGTCATCTGATAAACCTTTTCTGAGCTGCCTCTAATACATTTACATCCTTCCTTAAATAAAATAATCAATATTGTACACACTACTCTCCATGTAGTCACACTCTCTTTACTTCTGTATTAATTTCCCCTTGTAACAAATGATAACCTTTTGTTAGCTTCCCAATATTTGCTGTACCTGCAAACTACTAACTTATTGTGATTCGTGCATGAGAACACCTGAATCCCTCTGCAGCTCAGCTGTGCAATCTCTCACTAGTTAGATAATTTCTTCTTTTTTGTTCATCCTGCCAAGATTGAAGATTTCACATTAGAGTCATAGAGATGTACAGCACAGAAACAGATCTTTCGGTCCAACTCATCCATGCTGACCAGTTATCCTAACCTAATCAAGTCCCATTTGCCACCACTTGGCCCATATCCCTCTAAACCCTTTCTATTCATATACCTATCCAGATGTCTTCCAAATGCACTAATTTTATCAGCCTCCACCACTTCCTCTGGCAGCTCATTCCATCCTCTGTGTGGAAAAAGTACCCCCTTCGGTTCCTTTTATATCTTTCCCCTCTTTAGTTCTGGAATTTGTCACCCAGAGAAAAGACATTCAACGAGGTTCCTCATGGGAGACTGGTTAGCAAGGTTAGATCTCTTGTCTATTTATCCTATCCTTGCCCCTCGTGATTTTATAAATGTTTATAAGGTCACCCCTGAGCCTCTGATGCTCCAGGAAAAACATCTCCAGCTTATTCAGCCCCTCCCAATAGCTCAAATCCTCCAACATTGGCAACAGCCTTGTAAATCTTTTCTGAACCCTTTCACTTTTCACAACATCCTTCCGATAGGAAAGAGACCAGAATTGCACACAATATTTCAAAAGTGGCCTAACTCCTATACTCAATGCTTTGACCAATAAAGGAAAACATGCCAAATGCCACCTTCACTGTCCTATCTACCTGCGACTACTTTCAAGGAACTATGAACCTGCACTCCAAGGTCTCTTTGTTCAGCAACATTCCCAGGACCTTACCATTAAGTGTATAAGTCGTGTACTGAGTTGCTTTTCCAAAATTGCAGCACCTCTCATTTATTTGAATTAAACTCCATCTGCCACACATCAGCCCTCGTCCATCTGATCAAGATCCCATTGTACTCTGCGTTAACCTTCTTTGCTGTCCACTACATCTCTAATTTTGGAGTCATCTGCCAACTTACTAACTATACCTCCTATGTTCATATTCAAATCATTTATATAAATGACGAAAAGCAGTGGACCCATCACTAATCCTTGTGGCACACCACTGGTCACATGCCTCCAGTCTGAAAAGTAAACCTTCACCACCTGCATTGGGCCAGATCAGTATCCAAATGGCTAGTTCTCCCTGTATTCCGTGAGAACTAATCTTGCTAACCAGTCTATCATGAGGAACTTTGTCAAACACCTGACTGAAGTCCATATAGATCACATCCACCGCTCTGTCCTCATCAGTCCTCTTTGTTACTTTTTCAGGAAAACTCAATCAAGTTTGAGAGACATGATTTCCCACGAACAAAGCCATGCTGACTATCCTTAATCAGTCCTTGCCTTTCCACATACATGCAAATCTTGTCCTTTAGGTTTCCCTCCAACAACTTGCTCACCGGTCTACAGTTCTCTGGCATTTCCTTAACACCTTTCCTAATTAGTGGTACCACATTAGCCAAACTCCAGTCTTCTGGTGCCTTGCCTGTGACTATCAATGATACAAATGTCTCAGCAAGGGACCCAGCAATCCACTTAGCTTCCCATCGAGGTCTAGGGTATACCTGGTCAGGTCCTGGGGATTTATTCACTTTTGTGCATTTAAAGACATACAGCACCACCCCTTTGTAATTATCCTTTATTATATTCCATTTGCCACACCCTTGTCCAAATATTTAACCTCTCCAAGGCCCCCTATCTTGAGCAGGCCTTGTAGAGGTGACTTGTTTCCTCATACAAATTGCAACTCTTGGACTTGGGTTCCCCTACTATTTACAGTTCCTGCAGAGAGTCACCTTGCAGTTAACTGCCACATGCTCTGACCGCCCACAGGTTCTGTACACTCTAGATTGCTTCAAGTACACCAGGTAGCTTAGGCTCCCTCTGATTGCCAAGCTGGATGGTGAGTGAAGGATGTTTTCCAATGATTTCTGTTTTTGTTTCATATTTACAGCATCTGTGGTCCTACAACACAGAGACAGGGCCTTTCGTCCAAACTGGTCCACGCCGACCAAAATGTCCTACAACACTAACCCCACTTCCCTGCACTTTGCCCATATCCTTCATATCCATGTATTTGTCCAAATGCCTTTTAAATGTTGTTAATATACCCGCCTCAACTCTTCTGGCAGCTTATTCCACATGCCTACCCACACTCTGTGCGTAAAAAAAGAAAAGTTGTCCCTCAGATTTCCTTTTATTCTTTCCCCTTTAACCTTAAACTAATGTCCTCCAGTCCATGATTCCCCAACCTTGGGAAAAGGACTGAGTGCATTCACCCTATCCATATCTCTCATGACCTTTATATATCTCTTTAAGCAACGCCCCCACCCCATCTAGTTTGTCTAACCTGTCCCTATAATCTGACCATTGAGTCCTGGCAACATCCTTGTAAATTTCTTCTGCATTCTTTCCATTTTAATAATATGCTTTAATAACTGCAAGGTTGCCAAAACTGAACTCAGTACTCACAAGTGCAGCCTCACCAATCTTCTGTACAACTGCAACATAACGTCCCAACTTCGATACTCAATGCCCTGACTGATGAAGGCCAGTGTGCCAAAAGCTGCCTTCGCTGCCCTACCTACGTGTGGCTCCACTTTCAAAGAATTGCGAACCTGAATGCCAAGGTCCCTCTGTTCCACTACACTCCTTAAGGCCCTTCCATTCACCATGAAACTCTTACTTTGATTTGGCTTTCTGAAGTGCAAGACCTCACACTTATTTATATTAAACTCCATTTACCATTTCTCGGCCCAGTTCCCAAGATGATCAAGATCCTGCTGCAATTTCTCTCCGTCCACAATACCACCTACTTTAGTATCATCAGCAAACTTACTAATCATACCTTGTACATTCTCAACCAAATCACTTGATATGAATAACAAACAGCGGTGGGCCCAGCACCAACCCCTGAGGCTCTCCACTAGTCACAGGCCTCCAGTCTGACAAACCTCCTTCCACTATTACCCTCTGCTTCTGACCGTCAAGCCAATTGTATACACAATTTGTCAGCATGCCCTGGATTCTATGCTAACCTTCCAGAGCAGTTTACCATGTGGAACCTCATAAAGGCCTCACTGAAATCGATATAGACTACATCTATTGCCCTGTCCTCATCAAACCTCCTGGTCACTTCATCAAGATGCAGCAAGGTGATATTGGTAAAAACTCAAAGAACTGTGGATGCTAGAAATCAGAAACAAAAACAGACATGGCTGGAAAAGCCCAGCAGATCTGGCAGCATCTGAGGAGAGAAATCAGTTAATGTTTCACGTCCAGTGATTGTTCCTCAGAATATTCAGGTCACTCATATGTAATGGTCAACATTGGTGCCTGTGACAAAAGAAAGAAGGTGGTTCAGGTTCTGAAAGTAGAATTCTGGGAGTTGAGAAGGAAATTGAAAAGTAGGATCTCAAGTGCAGTAATCTCAACGTTACTCCCAGTGCCACATGCCAGCATCCATAGGAACAGACGAATCAAGCAATTGAACATGTGGCTGGAGAATTGGTATGGGAAGGAAAACATCAGAATTCTAAGGCGTTGTGATCAGGTCTACTGCAGATGGGACTTGTCCCATCTGAACAAGTTTGGGAAAGGTATTCTTGCAGGGTGATTTGCAAGTACTCTGGGGGCTGATTTTAAACCAACTTGTTGGGAGTGTGAGGTGTAATTTGAAGGGAGTTAAATTGTAATAGGAAATAAAAAGCTGCAAGAGAGACTTGGAGACGAGAAGTAAAGCCAAGAATTGAGTATGTCTCGAATGCAGAATGATGTCAAAAAGATAAAGTTAATGATGCTGTAACTGAATGCATTCATTTGAAATAAGATAGATAATCTTAAGGCACAAATAGAAATAAATAGTTATGATCTAATTGCCATTACAGAAACATGGTGACTAGGATTGAGAACTGAATGTTCAAGGGTAGTCGAGGTTTAAGAAGGCAGATAAGAAGGAAAAGAAGGTTGAATTGTGCTGATAATAAAGGATTGGATGAGTACAGTAGTAAGGGAGGGTGTCAGAAGAACAAAGGGCAGTAGACATTGGTTAGAGTTATAATAAGCCACCAAATCATAGGAATGGTGTGGGGTGGAAATTGGGAAATGAGAGAAGCTTGTAGCATGGACAATGCAGTTATTATGGGTGACATCCATCTGCATATAAACTAGGTAAATCAATTGAGCAGTAAAGCTGTGGAGCATGAATTTCTGGAGTATCTTCAGATGGTTTTCTAAGAGCAGCATGTTGAAGAGCTGACTGGAGGACAGGCTATTTTGAAGTGAATGAAAATGGAATGAGAAAGGGCTAATTAATAATCTTGTAAAAGGAATGAGTGGTCTCAATATGGTAGAAGTTACATTTTTTTTTAAGAAGTGAGGTAGTTCAATCTAAAAGGTTTTTAATTTTGAATAGGGAGAATTATGAAAGCATTTGGTGCATGTTGTCTGAGGGGAGTGGGAAAATGGTTTAAATGTATGACTGCACATCAGCAATGGATAGTCTTTAAATAATTCTTATGTGGCTTAAACAACAATACAATCTTTCAAGCTGTAAAAACTCAAAAAATGTCAGTCAAACATAGCTGACAAAGAAAGTTAGCGAATGTATAAGATGGAAAGAAATGACTTCTGATGTGGTCAAATAGTAATAAATATGAGTATTTTGAGAAGCTTTTCTGAAACAAAAAGAACTAAGGAACTAATAAAGAAAGGAAGCATAGAAAATGAACATAATTAAGCAAACATTAAATTGTCTGTAAAAAATTCTACAGTTAGGAAAAAATTTAGTTCGGGTGAATGAGAGTCCATTTATAAGCAGGGTCAGGAAAGTTAATAATGGGAAATAGAAAAATGGCAGAGAAGGATGACAGGATCATCCCAACTGTGCAAGAAGCTGCAATTCTCCAAGTGCTGCAAGAAGTAGTGATGAAATGATGACATACCAAGCTAAGCAAGCTGAACAGTTGCTCATGATGCATGCCATCCCCGACAGATCATGGATGAAGCTAGAAGTAGTTATTTTTTCAAAATGTTAGTCTTTCAATAACTCCAAAGAGCCGGTATCCCTTCACCAGCTCACCCTTTATTTACACATGCGTAGTACTTGACACTGGTCTGGTTTCCTCAGAGCCAGCTCTGAGTGAACAGAACCTCTGACACAGCTGTTAGTATGTCAGCCATAGCTCCTTCATTGAGGCTGTTCACAGCCAACTTCCAAGAATGGAAGCCTGTTCTTCTTATTGTAGTCTCTGTTTTTCGCACTGGGTCTGGTTGCTCTGACTCAGCCTCTGATACAGGCAGCGTGTACCAGACCATAGTCCCTTACACCCGGAACATCTCGGAAGAAATTCATTCTTTTCAGGTGACAAACAAGTCAAAACTGTGACATTTGCCGTGTCTGTCTCAGACTCTTAGGTTTCTTCACTAGATGGCGGGGAAACCCATTGCTTCTGACAGCATTTCTGCCTATTCAGAGGGGTTGGTTATTTTTTTTGCTTCTGCCCCGTTCGTGAATTTGCAGCTTTCATGTGGTTCACATGCTTGGTCAGCACCACTTCACCTTTCTAAACTTTGTACATCACAGTACCTGACCTTACATCACAGGACCTGACCTTGCATCATTTCCGTGGTTTCTGCGCCAAACTTCATCTCCTGAAGTAAACTGCCTCTCTGGCTTAGAGGAGTCTTTTGTCAGCATTATCGTTCCTAATCCCATTTTGCCCTCATCCCAGGTCTAGGAAGATCAGATTTAACCTGATGTGGAGAATTCTCCTCATTGGCAAGTCTGGAGCTATCCCTGTAGTTGCAGGAGGGGTGGTCTGAAAAACTAACACAAACTAGGTCTCTAGTGAAGCCGTAGATTGTTCCTTTAAGCCTGCCTTCAAAGCTTGGACTGTTCTTTCTTCCAGAACATTGGATGATGGATGGTATGGAGCTGTCCTTATATGCCACATGCTGTTCGACTTTAGCAAATACTCTAATTCCCTGCTGCTGTTTTATGGTTCGTTGTATGACCAACAATTCTGGGAGTCTATGTATTGCAAAAGATGCTCACACCTTTTCTATTGTTGTCCCGATGTTTGATGAACGAACTCTATACACATCCAACCATTGAGTGAGTGTCCATAATATCTAAGAACATTAAGCCCATGAAAGGACTGGCATTGATGACGTGTAACCGAGTCCAGAGTTTACCTGGCCATTCCCATGAATATAGGGAAGCTTCTAGCAGTAATTTTTGTCCTTTGTTAGCACTCTGGACGCTGGACCCTGCCCCACCAACACAGCTTAGCTTGATCCAATCTGGCTACCAGACATAACTTGGAACATAGAACATTATAGCGCAGTAAAGGCCCATCAACCCTCGATGTTGCGCCAACCTGTGAAACCAATCTGAAGCCCATCTAACCTACACTATTCCATTATCATCCATATGATTACCCGATAGCCATTTAAATGCTCTTAAAGTTGGCGAGTCTACTACTGTTGCAGGCAGGGCATTCCACACCCTAAAGAAACTACCTCTGACATCTGTCATATATCCATCACCCCTCAATTTAAAGCTATGTCCCCTCGTGCTAGCCATCACCATCTGGGGAAAAAGGCTCTGGCTGTCCACCCTATCTAATCCTATGATCATCTTGTGTGTCTCAATTAAGCCACCTCTCAACCTTCTTCTAACAAAACCGGCCTCAAGTCCCTCAACCTTTCCTCATAAGACCTCCCATCCATACCAGATAATAGCCTGGTAAATCTCCTATGCACTACACCCAAAGCTTCCACATCCTTCCTGTTATGGGGTGACCAGAACTGTATGCAATACTCCAGAGTTTTGTACAGCTGCAGCATGACCTCGTGGTTCTGAAACTCAATCCCTCTACCAATAAAACCTAACACGCTTTACGCCTTCTTGTCAACCCTATCAACCTGGGTGGCAACTTTCAGGGATCTAGGTACATAGACACTGAAATCTCTCTGCTCATCCACACTACCAAGAATCTTACCGTTAGTCCAGTACTCTGCATTCCTGTTGCTCCTTCCAAAATAAATCACCTCACATGTTTCCACATTAAACGCTATTTGCCACTTCTCAACCCAGCTCTGCAGCTTATCTATGTCCCTCTCTAATCTGCAACATCCTTCCGCACTGTCCACAACTCCACCGACTTGAGTGTCATCCACAAATTTACTAACTCATCCTTCTACCCCCTTATCCAGGTCATTTATGAAAATGGCAAACAGCATCTCTCCCAACATTTTCATTTTGGACACCCCTGGATGACCCTGGTGAAATTCAACTAGTATTTGGTGGCGACCTTTCCTCTGGACAATCACTCTTGTTCCCTCTAATAAAATACTGTCCTCGCTGCTGGAAGAGTCCACTCTGGTTTTAAATTTTCTGGACACCCTTCCTGTCAAAGACTCCCAATATCAGACTGTGGATACAAAACAATCCGGTCCTGGCAAAATTAAAACAGCTGGTGGTGATGGGGGAAAATAAAGGGGCCATCACAAACAGAATTGAGACCTTTTTGGATCGAGCAGGATGGGAACCAAAGTTCTACCCTTAATCTGTAAAGGTTACCCTGGTATTGGTTTTCAGTCTAGCTGAGGTCTTATGAAAACTTAATTCCAGATTGAATTTTGTTGAAGACTGGTTCTGTAATCACTGATACAGTCACACTGATATTAACCTCCATTAGAAGTGGGTGACCATTTAACCAGACGTTTATTTTGGTTGGGTTGCTAAGCAATTTAACTGTTCCAAGACAGATATAGTGCCTGTTTGAAGTCCAGTTGGACTTCAGCTAGTAGGTGCTTTTGCATGGTTACAACATTAATCCCACATACCAAATGGTCTCTCAGCATGTTATTAAGGGTTAAACCAAAGTCACATGCCTCAGCCTGTTCTCTTTAACCTAGTCAAAAATCCCAATATGTATTCTCTGGACTCTCGAACTGCCAAGTAAACTGCATAGCATCTCAGAATTAGAGGAGGCTCATGGATGTAAAATTCCTGAACCAAATCCATCAACTCTTCAAAGATTTTAATATCTGTTGTCTCAGGGAAAAATAGACTCCTAATAACTGAAAGAGCTGCGTGTCCACAAGCTAGTAGGAGAATTGCTCATTGCTTTTTTTATCTGTCCCAATGTCATAGAGTATTAGAGCTGTATAGCCCAGAAACAGACCCTTTGGTCCAACTCATCCATGCTGCCCAGATAGCCTAAACTAATCTAGTCCCATTTGCCAGCAAATGGCTCATATCCCTCTAAACTCTTCGTATACCCATTCAGATAACTTTTAAATGTTGGAATTGTACCAGCTTCCATGACTTCCTCAGATAGCTCATTCCATCCTCTGCTTGAAAAAGTTGCCCCTTTAGGTGTCTTTTTAAATCTTTCCCCATACCTTAACCTATGCCCTCTAGGTCTGGACTCCCTCATCCTAGGGAAAAGACCTTTTCTATTTACCCTCTCCATACCCTTCATGATTTTATAAATCTCTGTACCTTTTGCCTCGAAAAAATAGCTTGTGCTTTCCACATACTGAGCCAATTCTTTGAGGGCAGGATTGAACAAGTCAATCTTCCCATATAACGGCTTGATGCCAGAAATGCTTATCCCAATTCAAAGATGGCTGTTGCAAGTGAATTTCTTAGAGTGTATTTTTGTTTGTCTCATCACCACTGAACGAACTCCACAGAGACCTGTATCCCATCACCAACTCACCAGTTATTTACATGTGCATAGTTCTTGACAGTGGGTTTGGCTTCCTCAGAGCCAGCTGTCAGAGTGAACAGGACCTCTGACACCCCTGTTTATAGTTTTTTTATTCATAGTTATACACAAAATACAATACAACAGTAACATTGCACAAGTGAAATAGGGACACAGCCATAAGGTGACCGGAATCACAGGAAAAGAAACACTACATAGAACACATGCAGCATTTTCACACAAGTAGCTGTAAGTGGTCCTTGACAAGCAGTGCTATTCACACTTGTTTTTTTTTAAATTTCATTAAACAGTACAAAATACAGTTAACAATAAACAGAAAGCAGCAGTCCACACAGAAAAAAAACACTCTATTCAGGGGGAAGGGCAGCAAAGCCAAACTCCAAACCCCACCGTTCAACCAGTTTTCAGGGAGATGAGGACAAACCTCAAATCCCACTTCCATTCACCACAAAGATAACTGTAACAATTAAATGAAAAACAATGCATAGAGCATAGACCCAATATAGCTTTAAAAAGACACCTGACACCTATCCGTCCCACATAATGATTGCACCATCCTTGGCTAGCCTTCCTGTGGGACAGTTATCAGCCTTTTGGTCTCTGGCTGCCCTGAGTACTGACTGACTGACTGACTGACTGTCCCCAGGCCCACTTTCCTCCAGGCTGGTCATCGACCACCCAGCTTCGAGTCACCCTGCGTACTGACCAGACTACCCAGGCCACTTTCCTATGAGCTGGTTATTGGCCTTCCACCTCTGGCCGCCCTGTGTACTGACTGTTTTTCTCCCCAGCCCGCTTTCCTCTGGGACGGTCGTCTGCCGCTGGCTCCCAGTCACGCCAGGTACTAACCAAACCAACCCCGACCTGCTTTCCTGCAGTCGAGCTGTTGGCCTTCCAACACCCGGCTGCCCCATGTATTGACTGACCCTTTCTCTTGGCCAGCGTTCCTAAGGACCGGCTATCCTGTGTACAGACTGGCCCTCCCCCTGTTGGCCTTCCTACAGGCGGCTATCGGCCACCTGGCTCAGCCTCCCCGTGTACTGACCGACCGGCCGGCCCTACACCTGCGAGAACACTATAAGCTGCCTGGCCCTACATGCCTTGCGTACTGACAGGCCCCTTCTGGCTGGTCATCAACCCTCCGGCCCCCAGCCAGCCTGCATACTGGCTGCTTGCCCCATGACTAGCTTTCCTACGGGCACGTTATCGGCTGCCTAGTCCCCAGCCACCCTGTGTACTAGCAAACTTCCCCAGGCTGGTCATCGACCCTCTAGTTCCCGGCTGCTCCGTGTACTGACTAGACCATTCTGGCGTGCACTCAAACACAATTGATTACAAAACCCACATACATTAATAGAAAATCCTCACAATACAGTTTCCAGTACCAAGGCAGAATCCATTGCCCACAGGCAACACACCCGTTTAATTTTTGTCCCCCCCCCCCCCCCCAGCACCCATGTTGTAAGTGCAAGTATAAGACACAGTGAATGAACAGCAGGTGCATCAAACTTTATTCATGTTCCACCACCAGGAAGAAAGGAAACACCCGAGTGGTCAGTGACAAGCAGTGCCTTTCATACCTGTTTTTTTTTTGGGAAGAAGTGGTAAGGGGGAGGGGTGAAGCTGAAGTTTTGTCTTATTTTTTTCTGTCTTTTTCTGTTTTTATTTCCTCTTATTTTCCCCCACGCTACCGCCTAACAACGGTAGTGCTTACTTTTCCCCGGTATCCATGTTGTGTGTGTGTGTGTGCAGGCGTAGGACACAGTGAAGAACAATAAATGCGTGAACCTTTATATTCCACCACCAGAAAGAAAGGAAACACCTGAGTAGCCAGTGACAAGCAGTGCCCTTTACACCTGTTTATTCTTGTCAGCTGGGGCTCTCTGGACCAGATTAACCGCCTCAATCAGGGAACTCATTCTGTGAAGTCCACTTGGTTGACTTTCTTATCACTATAGTGTCATTACTATTTTGATTATTGGGGTTTATTTCAATGGATCTCAATGAGTTTGTGGAATGTCTGTAAGCAAATTTCACCCTTTATGGTTTACTAATGTTGTGAAGTGTAGTGGTGGTCCTCAGTATAAGGCAAGTCCAGAAACTCAACTGGAATCACCATATAAATACACAGGCAACAAATCAGGTCAGAGGCTAAGAATATTGGAGTGAGTAACTCACTTCCCCAGTGCTTGTCCATCATCTTCAAGGCACAATCAGGAGTGTGATATAATATTCCCCACTGCCTGGATGGGTGCAGCTTCAACTGCACTCAGGAAACCTGACACTATCCAGGACAAAGCAGCCCACTTGACTTGGCACCACATCCACATACATTCACTTACTCCACCACTGACACTCAGTAGCAGTAGTGTGTACCATCAGTAAGATGCACTGCAGAAATTCGCCAGAGTCCCTTAGACAACACCTTCCAAACCCACGACCACTTCCTTCTAGAAGGACAAGGGCAGCAGATACATGGGAACGCTACCACTGCAAGTTTCCCTGCAAGCTGACACTCGCCATTCTGACTTAGACATATTGCTGTTCTTTGTGTTGCTGGGTCTAAACTTTGGAAACCCCTCTCTAATGGCATTATGGGTCTACCTACAGCACATTGACTGCAGGTTTCAGGAAGGCAGCTTCCCACAATCTTCTCAAGCGCAATAAATGCTGACCTAGCCAGCAACAATCACATCCCATGAGTGAATAAAAAAGTAATTTGAGTGAAGAATTCAGGTGCTTCATAAATAATTGGGAACTTTGGCACCACACATCATTTCCACACTATCCCTGTTCAAATGGAAATCACTAAAGGAATTGTAAAAATTGAACGGGTGCAAAGGGAATGAATACAAGGCAATCCTAGAGTGGAGAAACATGCATGCAGATGGCATGGAAATAGCACAAACCGCTGATCCATGTCACCGCATTCAACTGTTTTTCCAACAGCTCAGTGGTTAGCACTGCTGCCTCAAAGTGCCAGGGATACGGGTTCGATTCCCGCCTCAGGCGACTGTCTGTGTGGAGTTTGCACATTCTCCCCGTATCTGCATGGGTTTCCTCCCACAATCCAAAGATGTACACGTCAGGTGAATTGGCCATGCTAAATTGCCCGTGGTGTTAGGTGCATTAGTCAGGGGTAAATATATGGTAGGGGAATGGCTCTGGGTGGGTTATGCTTTGGAAGGTTGGTGTGGACTTGTGGGCCGAAGGCCCTGTTTCCATACAGTGGTGAATCTAATCTAATTTAATCTAATCTAAACTACAGAAGTCAGAAATAGAAGTGAATGGCAAATGCAAAGTCAAATGACAAAAAGCTAAGTTGTATCCTGCTAGAACTTGATTATCAGAGAACTATGGTGTGTAAATATTCAGTGCTTAACAAAAGTCCATTTGGCTATTTAGAGTTTGTATATAGAAGTTGTCGCCTCAATGATACAAAGTAAGCATGAAGGACCAGCTAAATCATTCCCAACTGCAGGTATACATGTACAACTAGAATAACTGCTCCTTTGCTGTAGCCAGTTGACAAGAAAGCCATAGAGATCTACAACATGTACAGAGGAACCTTGATTATCCGAACGAGTCGGGCGGGCAGTATTTTGTTCGGATAATTGATTTTTCGGAGAATCAATTTGACCTTAAACAAGGGAAACCATACTGATGTAATGCTGTGCTCTACTGGAGAGTTTGTTTAAGTCTATAACTTTGATGTGTTTGCTGTTTAAACAAATTAATCTTTGCATTCTTCAAATTGCAGGCTAAACTGAGAAGGATCATCACATAAATATGTGAAATCCCAGCATTAAATGAGGTCCTGAACAGCTTCTACAATCACTAACATTTATCAGTTTCCGCTGAACTTAGTGTCATGAGAGAAAGACAGAAGCACCGTCTCACACATGTGTTTACTTTCTCTGCCTTTTTTTTTTCATGAACTGCCCAGTAAAGTGACAGGAATAAAGCACTTTTGCAAAGGGCTATGTAACTAACCCTTACATTTTTAAAAAATCCAGTCATTGTAGCTGGAGATGCTTGTGTTTATTTGTTTTTGCCAGCGTTTTCAAATGTTCTTCAGTACAGGTAATCCAAATTCACTTACCTCTTTAATATAATGTTTTTATGGGACCTTGAAATCTTGTTCGGATAATCTGAAATTTGGATATTTGATATTTGGATAACTGAGGTTCCTCTGTATACAGGCCCTTTGGCCCAACTTGCCAATTTTTCACAATTAAACTTCCTACCATGGTAGAATGAACATCAAACAATGAGTCAGAATATGGAAAGGAGATAGAGGTCTTGGTTACATGGTGCACTGATAACAACCTCTCTCTCAATGTTGACAAAACTAAAGAACTGATCATTGACTTCAGAAAGGAGAAAAACACGCCCTCCTCCCCCCTTCTACATCAATGCAGCAGAGGTTTAGCGGATTGAGTGGTCAAAAGTCTCATTTGATTGATTGATCTGATTTATTGTCATGTGTACCAAAGTACAATGAAAAGCTTTGTTTACAAGTAGTACAGGCAGATCATAGTAAGCAAGGACAGGCAGATCATAGAGTGAATAAAAACTTGGGACTGAGTGAGGCATATAGGTTATACCACACAGGATGTGTGTGAGGCAAGAACAACATTAACAAGATGAACATTATTTAAAGTTAGAGAATCCATTCATCAGTCTAACTGTTCTTGAACCTGCTGGTGCATGTGTTTAAGTTTCTCTATCTTCTGCCTGATGGTAGAGGTTGTAGGAGAGCATTAATAAGGTGGGGTGGGTCTGTGATGATGTTGGCAATCTTTGCGTGGCAACAAGAGGTGTAAATGGAGTCCATGGATGGGAGGTTGGCTTCCATGATAGTCTGGGCTGTGCATAATCTTTTTAAATTTCTTATGGTCCTAAGCAGAGCTGTTGCCTTACCAAGCTGTTATGCACCCAGACAGTATAGTTTCTATGGTGCATCTGTCAAAGTTGATGAGGGTCCTTATGGACATGCCACGTTTCCTGAGACACCTGAGGAAGAAGAAATGTTGCTGTGCTACCTTGACCATTGCATCTACGTGGGAAGTCTAGGGCAGATTACAGTAATTGTTACTTCTAGAAACTTGACGCTTTCAACCCTCTCAATCTCTACTGTATTGATGAAGAAGGGGGTGTGTTTTTCTCCTTTCTGAAGTCAATGATCAGTTCTTTAGTTTTATTAACATTGAGAGAGAGGTTGTTATCATTGCACCATGTAACCAAGTCCTTTATCTCCTTTCCATATTCTGACTCATTGTTTGATATTCATTCTACCACAGTAGTTCATCAGCAAACTTGTAGATGGCATTTGTTCAGAATTTGACTACACAGTCATGGGTGTACAGGGAATTCAATAGGGGGCTGAGGATGTACCCTTTGGAGCGGGGGCTGGGGGTGTTCCAGTATCGAGTGTTATTGTGGAGGAGCTGCAGTTGTCAATTTTCATTGATTGTGATCTATGGGACAGGAAGCCAAGGACCCAGTTGCAGAGGGTGGAGCTGAAACCTAGTTCTGAATTTTGTGATCAGTCTGGAGAGGATGATAGTGGTGAAGGTGGAGCTGTAGTGGATGAGCAGGAGTCTGACATGGGTGTCCTTTTCCAGATGTTCCTAGGATGAGTGCAGAGTGGGAAATGCCGTGGACCTGTTACGATGGTAGGCAAATTGCAGGGGATTGAGGCAGGCTGGGAGACTAGAGTTAATGTGGACCATAACCAGCCTCTCGAAGCACTCCATGATTATAGAGTTCAGAGCTGCTGGGTGGTAGTCATTAAGGCACATTGCATGTGCTTTCTTAGGTCCTGGGATGATGATGATCTTTCTTGAAGCAGATGAGGACTTCGGCTTGTTTGAGGGAGAGATTGAAGATGTCTGCTGCTCCGCACAGGATCAGACTCTGTCTGGGCCTGTCGCTTTCCTTGGGTTCACTCTGAGGACGGCTGATCTGGCATCAGCAGCAGTGATGGAGGGAACAGGTATGCCTGGAGCTATCAGGGCAAGTGGCACCCTGGGCCAGGCATTCTGCTTGACCTGAACATAGAAAGCGTTGAGCGCATCTAGGAGGGACGTGTTTTTGTCTGCTATCTTGCTCTGCTTCATTTCATAACCCGTTATGTTGTTTAGGACTTCCCATAGACAGTGGGTGTCTGGATGGTTGGTTTGGACCTTGAACTTGGTATTGTCTCTTCACATCTCTGATAGCTTTGTCGAGGTCATATGTGGATTTTCTGTATTGGTCTGGGTAATCCAACTTAAATGCTGAGTGCATGGTATTCAGTAAGGAGTAGATTTCCTCATTCATTCAAAGTTTCTGGTTGGGAAACACCCAGATTGGCTTTGGCACACAGTCATCCATGCATTTGCTAATGAAGTCAGTGATGTCCACGTTTTCCCCTGAGTACTTGAATACAGTCCAGTCCACTGATTCCAGCCAGTCCCTGAGATGATCTTCCACTGCCTCAGACCAGCATTGTATTTCTTTCTGTGAAGGATCCTCCCGCTTTAGCTCCTGCTTGTAAGCTGGGAGGCGGGACACAGCGCTGTGATCAGATTTTCCGATGTGTGCTGCAGGGGGTGGAGCGGTCGGTGTGTTTGATGGTTGTGTAACACTGGTCCAGGATGTTGGGTCCTTTAGTGGGGGCAGGAGATGTGTTAATGGGACTTTGGCAGCACCTTCTTGAGTTTGGATTGGTTGAAATCACTGGCCATGATGGGTAATGCCTTGGGGAATTTTGTCTCCAGAATGTAAATTTCATCCAGGGAATTCTTCGCATCCACATAGGGTTGTTTGTAGACTGCTATCAAGATGGCAGAGGTGAACTCATGTGGCAGATAGTAAGGATGGCATTTTACTGTAAGATATTCTGACTGTACATTTGCCTACATTTGGTTCAGCAACCTTCATACCTATCCCATCCATGTACCTGTCTAATTATTACTTAGTGACAAAATTGTACTCACTTTCATCACTATCCGGACAGTTACCACTCTGTGTGGAAAAAAATGCCCCTTTTTGTATCTTTCCTCTCACCCCTTAAACCTATGCAATCTAGTTTTAGACTCCCTTACCATGGGGAAAATCTGTTGGCTATCTACCTTATCTATGCCTCTCATGATTTTATAGACTGCTATAACATCACTCCTCATTCTCCTATGCTTCAGGGAAAAAAGTCCCAGGCTATCCAACTTCTCCTTATATCTCAAACCTTCTGGTCCAGGTCGCATCCTAGTAAATCTTTTCTGCGCTCTTTTAATAATATCCTTTGTATAATAGGATGACAAGAACTGCATGCAGTATTCTAAATGTGGCCTAACTGACGTCTTGTACAGCTGCAACAAAATGCTCCAACTCCTATACTCAGTGCTCTGACCAATGAAGGCAAGCATGCCGAAAGCTTTCTTCATCACCCTGCCTACCTGTGCCTCCACCTTCAAGGAGCTAAGAACCTGTCCCCCTAGATCTCTTTGTTCTATAAAACTTCTCAGGGCCCTATCATTGACTTCATCCAAGATCCAACCCTCCAAGTTGACACCATCCTCTTGAATTGTCCCACCTGTCCATCTTCCTTCCCATCTATCTGCTCTACCGTCCGCTCTAAATTAATGGGGTTAAAGAAAGGATAAAAGTCCTGCTCGGAACATTGACTCTCCTGCTCCTTGGATGCTGCCTGACCTGTTCCGCTTTTCCAGGCGCCACATTGAAAAACAGCCCTCTAATTAATTGGCTAGCTCTCCCTGGGTTCCATGAGATTTAACCTTACTCAACAACCAACCACGTGGTACCTTGTCAAAGGCCTTGGAAACAACATCTATCGCACTGCCCCCATCTACTTTCTTGGTCACCCCTTCAAAAACTCAATCATTTTGGTGAGACATGATTTTCCATGCATAAAGTCCACAAAGGTGTGGGACAGACTGGAATGGACAATAGTATTTGTTCACGAATGATCAATTTTTCATAGACCAAATATATTTGGCAACTTGCAGCTGCAAATAGTGGATGCAATTTATGTTTGTTCTTGGTGAAAAAGGGAGGGGGGCAATATTTAAGGAAATGCGTTTGTGTACTGCATACTATTACTTTACATCGTTATGTACTTGTAGTTGCTTTCTGTTTAGAAAGAGAAGCCATTAAAACTTATACATGGAACGCCATGCTGTCTGAGAATTCCAGGGACTGTGATGTAATGGTGATATAGTTCCAAATCAGATGGGATGTAAATACAAATCTCTTTCCTTTGACAGGTTGCTTTGTATATTTCGATTGTAATTTGAACCTTTATAAAGACTTTTACAGGGGGAACATGATATGAGGCATTTTTTTCCACATCAAAAGACGCCAAGGAAATGGATACATGGTGTAGTTAGTGTTGATTATTTTGAAGATAACTGAAGGCTTTGAAAGCTCAGCTTTCTGCTAGTGGCTTGTCCTTCACTTATGCTTCATTTTTTATATATTCACATTTTGTGAACAGTAGTTTGACTGAAAAATGGTTATTTGAGTACCTTACCATTCTTATTATGTGGAGATTCTAAGGAGTACGTGTTACAGCTAAAGATTGGGATTTGGTGCCTTTAAAGGGGCTGATTTATCCTGCTTCCAAAAGCCCACTTGACCAGAATTGGCAAGTTTATAAGCTGAGTTCATGCTATCTGTGTAAGTGACATGTCCTGCTAGAACAAGAACCCTGCACCAATCCCACACCCAACTAATGACACCAGGAATGGATTTAAAACTGGGAGAGGCTAACTTAATACTATTTCTAGATTCTGAAACTTACAGGCATAGCAGTGCTGTTGACCTGCTGGCCTTTCTACAAGAACAACAACCATAATGTCTCTAAAACCTCAGCACTGCTTCTAAAATATCTGGACACAGGCACTCCATTATTGTATGTATTTGGGCATCACAAGAAAGATCAGTAGGAAATGTGGAGGTCCCCAATCATGAATTTCTTATGTACTATTTAGATTCTACTGCATGCTCTGCATGTTGGTGTTTCCTTGAAGAACTGTGGCAGTAAACACACCTCTCTACTTTATGCCTACAAGAAATGAGCATACTCTAGCTGCAACGCAGATGATTGTTGACATCTTCAAATAAAGCTTAGCATAATAATTGATCACCTGAAGCTTTAATCAGTGCTACGTTCATTGCTAGAATGTGGATGGACTGTAAAAGCATATGTCCATTTTTAAACTTTGTGCAATGAAAACCATGAATATTAGGTGAGGGGATCTGGTGTCAGATCTGCATGGTAACTAAGGGATACCTTAGTTGCCTTGGTTACTATCTATATTTATCTGCATGCAGATGCAGTCCCTTGAAGCAGTTTTAAATCGCATAGCAACTATACTGTGTCATTGGCTGTTTGACAATTGCTTTAAAATCCATTAGTTTAAATGTGTATTTCATCCACTTTGTTTAACCAGTTATATTGAAAGTATTTTACCATATATAACGTGTCAAGTATTTTATTTCTGTAAGTATGGCTAAGATGAAGGCCAGGATCCTCCTCATGATATTAAGACACATGGGAACCAAATTCTGCCTTCAGGTCAGTTAGAATTTTTTGGCTTCTCCCAGATGATGACAAGTCTGTTGTTGGATATATATTGTACACCTCATGAAAACACTCTTGAACATGGTAGAGTCAATAGTTAATTGTTCTTTTAATGCCCATTTCTTTTTCATGCTTTGTCTGAAGGAGATTTGCCATAGCATGCAATTTGCTGGTGCAAACTTAGTTGCATAATTATTGACAGCACTGTTTGATGGATATGTAGAGCACATCAGTGCAGGAAAAGGAAAATTCTGTCCATCAAAATTAAGGAGATAGGGAAATTCAACACAAGTGCCATAATAATTGAATTACATTGGAGATCCTCCTTTGTATTCAGGCTATGAAGGTCCAGCATTAATAGTGTAATGGGATTATTTATTTACGAGGCCACCAGTGGGAATATCTCCTGTGTTGAGTGGCCCACCGGTAGAAATGCAACCAGGAATGGATGATAATGGAATAGTGTAGGATAGATGGGCTTCAGATTGGTTTAACAGGTCGGCAACATCGAGTGCCGAAGTGCCTGTACTGCACTGTAACATTCTATGTTCTATGTGAATGAGATTCCCACAACCAGGCCACAATAAGTCCACCAAAATTGTTAAAAATTATATGACCACAACGGCCAATGTGATGTACTTTGCCAAATTGTGCGAAATTGTTATGGCCGTCATTGTTGACTTTTGTACAGATTGTGTCATTTATATTGACTGGCAGTTGCTAGATTAATGGTTGTCATGGCTGGCAGATGTGAGGCTTTGGGGTGGTTGTAGGCATTGAAGGGTGGTGGGTGGGAAAGCCTGGTGATGGTACACTGTCATTTTTCGGGTTTCTGGTGGCGACACTGGTGGTTATGACATTGCTGTTTGTGCCAAGGCTGGGGACAGAAGAGGCTGGTGATGGTGATCTTGACTTTTGAGACTGACAGTTGCAGCACTTGTGAAGGATAGGCTGACAATAGTGACCTTGATTGTAGTATAAGTAATGCAGATCTGGTAGTTAGTAGGCTGATGGTGTCTACTAGAGGAGAGAGTTGGAACGTGAGGCTGATGGCTCTGTTCCTGCCATGGCAAGACTTGTGATTGTGAGGTTAGTGAGAAAGGTTCTAGAGTTTGTAGCTATTGTCAAATTTCCATAGTCTACCGGGCCACTTTCTCATTAGAGAGAGGCGATTGGTGGTGATTTAACCTGAAAGGGCCACTACACCTCAGGTGAGGGGAGAGGTTGAGAAGGAGAATCCTCCATGATAATTTCAACTAGTGTAGGAATTGCACCCATGCAATTAGCATCACACTGCTTTGCAAACCAGCCATCCAACCAACTGCGCTTGTTGTACTAGAGGTTGCATTGGCAGATATGGATAGTTGTAAACTAGCATTTCTGGTACTGGTGCTTATGAGGCTGGGAGGGGATGATTGGTGGTTGCACATTAGTAGGTCAAAGCTGCCAATGTTGTGGTGGTGGGTGACTGGCTGGTGGCTGCAAGGCTGGTGGTTACATACTGATAAATATGAGGCTGGCAAAGGCGATGTTGATGGTGCCAACATTGGAAATATGGTACGACACAGATTAGTTGTTGTAATGCAGACAGATACAATACTGGAGAGTATGGGACTGGCAGATGAAAGCATGGCATCTGCAACTCTGGCAGTTGCAGTGCTGACAGATGTGAGACAAACTGACCCAAGTCCTGATGGGATTTCAGTTGGCTTCTGATAAAGGGGCCTTAGCATCTGAACCATGAGTAGCCCGAAGAGGAAGTTAGAATAACAGGTTAAATTGGTGGATGCATAAGTCTGTGGACAAGCTGGGGAGCAGCTGTTGCTGAAAGTAGTCAGTGTTCAATGGCTCAGTGAAGGTTTGAGTGGTTAGTTCTCATTGAAAATATAATGCCTGCGTCAGTTATCATCTTTTAAGTACCACAGACATTCCCATTTGTAATCACATAATTTGGTTCAGTTCCCATCTGTGCTGCAGCATTAGGATCCGTTCCCACGTGTAAATGCAGAATTTGGATCAGTTCCTGTTTGTATCTATGGCTTAAGGTTCAGTTCCTAGTGATGACCAGAGCATCAGATTCAATTCCCATCTAACTACAGCTTCTCATTCCTAATTATAACCTTGGGTTCAGTGCCCCTCTGCAACTACAGCATTTGATTCAATACCACACTGACTACAGCTTCACGTTCCCTTCTCTGTGACTGCAGCATCGGGGTGCAGTCGGTGCCTGTGATTGCAGCCTATACTTTGTTGGGGTACTACACAGTGTGCCTCTGTTTAAGGATGATGTTTTGCTTCAACCAGTGGTCATTGTGTTCCTGTAAGATTACTCCAAACTGGAAGATCTTTTTTGTGGCTCGACTGCTGTGAGGTTCAAGCAGGAAAAAAAGCTTAAACGTTGGATTGCTGGTGATCTCACTTTAAGTACAACTCTGTGAGGTGGAGGTAAGAGGGTTTTGTCGAGAATCAGGTGGGTACCTAGGGTAGTTAGGATGGATGTGAGTTGCAGGAGGGAGAATTTGAAGTGGAGGTGTGAAATGAGGTGGAGGAGGCAATGGGCATGAGATGTACGAGGTGGAAGGGTTGGAATGTGAGGAGTGGTGTGATAGATGGGGTGGGGAGTGGAATATGACATGGAGGAGGCAGGAGAGTGTGAGGTGGAGGATGGAGGAATGTGAGGTGAACATCTTGGGAGAGGGGGAGGAGGCACATTGTTGAACAAAGTATGTGTAGAGGAAGATGAAGGAGAAATAAATTGATGACATTAAATGCATTTATGCATTCAACCACAACATTATTTGTTTGCTAATGATGTAAAGGTTTGATTCTTCAAGGTTAACCTTTGGTTCGAGTAAAGGAGGATGTTGTGATAGGATGTGCAGTCATGATTAAGGGTACACATCTTAATCTGCTGTCAATCATTACCACTTCAGGGTGATATGATATAGATATAGTCTAGTTATAAGTCATAGGTACCAAATGTACATGTCAAATGTAGTTTACCAGATAACATTTCTTTATATGTATGCAGTCTTAATTTAAAATTAGAACCCATCTTATTATGTCAGCAATCCCAGTGTCTGATTGGTTCATTTACACTGAAAAAGAACAAATCAACAGTGTGATAATGATCAAATGTTCCATTTTATTGCCATTGACTAAGGGTTAAACATTGGCCAGAACACTGGAAATCTGTCCTGCATTTTGGAATAATAGTAATATGGAAACTTTTATGATAACTTGAGTAGGCAGCGATCTACTTTTACACAAAGGTTTTTTGACATTTTTTGGATTATTGACTTGAATTGTCTTGAGGCTGTAGAACAGCAGTTATTTATTCATTGTTGCGTTCTCTGTTTCAGGAGGCCGAGGAGCTGATGGCTGTCCAATTATAACTTTTCCTGAATATTCAAATTTCACTGATATTCCTGAGGAGGAATTCCAAACTGTTATAAAATATCTAACTAGTATTCCCAGGTAAGACTAAACTAGTATTATTGAACATATGTGGATGTAGCAATGAGCTTAATCTAGTTAGTGTGGGGGAATCTCTCCAGGTAGTTTCTGAAAAATGTTTATTTCCCACACCCTTCAGCTCAAAGCTTACATCATAACTTGCTGGAAATGCAAGTTGAAAATTCTGCAGCATGAACAATAGATGTTTGTAACCTCTCTGAACAACGGGACCAATTTTCCCTGACGAATGAAGCAATTCAATTGACAGAGGAAAGTAGGATCAATAAGAGTCAAATCAGGAATGGAAAAAAGGAGCAACAGAAAAGAGAAGTTAGTGATGATGTAAGAATTGAAAATTAGAAATTTCTCAAATCTCCAGCTGCAATTTACCACCTGGAGGAATGGGATTTAATGCTATTAAAAACAAGAAACTACTCTATATATTTGAAGTGGAGGAGGGAATGGACATGAGATGTACGAGGTAGATGGGGTGGAACATGAGGTGGGCGGTCTGATAGATGAGGTGGAGACAGAGTAAATATTTCACGTCACTTGATCCTTCATTAATACTGGAAATGCTGAGAGAGTTAACAATTTTTAAGCAAGGAAGGGAGAAGAGGGAGATGAACTTGATTGTGTATTTTGAAGCAGTAATGAGGAGGATTATGAAGACAGAGCAGTGAACATGATCTTTATGGACTTCAATGAGGTGTTTGACAAGGTTCCTCATGGTAGGCTGGTTAGCAAGGTTACATCACGTGGAATACAGGGAGAACTAGCCATTTGGATACAGAACTGGCTCAAAGGTAGAAGACAGAAGGTGGTGGTGGATGGTTGCTTTTTGAACTGGAGGCCTGTGACCAGTGGTGTGCCACATGACTCGGTGCTGGGTCCGCTACTTTTTGTCATTTATATAAGTGATTTGGATGTGAACATAAGAGGTTGTAGTTAGTAAGTTTGCAGATAACACCAAAATTGGAGGTATACTGGACAGTGAAGAAGAATATCTGAGTACAACAGGACCTTGATCAGATGGGCCAAGGAGTGGCAGATGGAGTTTAATTTAAATAAATATGAGATGCTACATTTTAGAAAGATAAATCAGGTCATGACTTATAAACTTAATGGTACGTCCTGGGGAGTGTCGCCGAACCTTGGAGTGCATGTTTTTAGTTCCATCAAAGTGGAGTTGCAGGTAAAAAAGATAGTAAATAAAGCATTTGGTATGCTTGCTTTTATTTGTCAGAGCATTGAGTATAGGAGTTGGGAGGCCATGCTATGGTTGTACAGGACATTGGTTCGGCCCGCATTTCGAATACTGTGTGCAATTCTGGTTGCACTTCTATAGGAAGGATTTAGACTTTGTGGGCCTGGAGTTACATGTAGGCCAGACCAGGTAAATGTGATAGATTTCCTTCCATAAAGGACATTAGTGAAACCGTGGTTTTCATTGTCGTCATTAGATTCTTAATTCCAAATTTTTTTATTGAACTCACATTTCACCATCTGCCATGGTGAGATAATTTAGGCAAATGGTAAAAGAGTTGGCAAATGGACTATAATGTGCACATATGTGAAATTATTTATTTTGGAAGGGTGAACAAAAGACCAGAATTTATTATTTAAATGGCGTAAAGCTGCAAGACACCAGACTTGCGAGTATTTGTGCATGTGATTTGGAAAGCTAGCACACAGGTTGGCCCTTATTTCAAGGAAGATAGTAAATACGAACCAGGAAGTCATACTACAACTGTACAAGGTGCTGGTGTGACCACATTTGGCCTACTGTGACCTGTTTTGGTCTCCTTTATTTAAGGAATGATATTATATCATTGGAGGCTGTTAACTAGGACGATCACTGGTATTGAGTAAAGGCTAAACAGGTTGGAGCTCTATTTTTTGAAGTTTAGAAGAATCATGGGGGAGTCTAGGACTAGAGGGTATAGGTATGGAATTAAGGGGCACCAATTAAATAATGAAATGAGGAGGAATTTCTTCTCTCAGAATTGAGAGTTTTTGGAACTCCTTGCCTCAGAACTCTGTGGAGGGCTGAATCCTTGCATATATTTAAGGCTGGGATAGATTCTTGATCAGTCAGGGAATCAAGGATTATGGGGAAAATGCATGAAAGTGGACATGAATGTCTGATTAGCTATTATTCTAATCAGTGGCAGACCAAGCTCGAGGGGCTGAACAGCCAACTTGTGTTCCCATTTCATATGGTTGAATGGCTATACCAGCGCTCTCAAATTGTTTTAATAGATATCGTTATGATTACAGAACTACTATTAATTATTAAAGCCTTCCAGCCCATGTGTCCCTAATTCAAAAAATCAAACGAAAATAAATTATATTAAATAAAGCACAAGTCTACATCATGGATTTGCTGGCTGTTTCATTTAAACTTTGTGAAGAGGGAACTTTTTTTCCCTACTCAGTTGTTCAAGGATAAGACCATGCTATGAGGCAAAGCTTAAGTTAAAGTAAGAGGATTTTATTATGAACAATTCTGCAGTGAGTGCCTCATGCTTGCAGCTGCTGTTAACTAGTTTTGCACCCATTGAATACAGAAGCAGAACTTTGCAACAAAATAATCCAATGGAGGAATGATACCTCAGGTTTGTATTTTGAATCAGTGTTTCTAGAATTAACATTATAAATATTTGCTTACTCGTTATGCACTAGACTATCTCCTTTACATTCTAACTATAATTGGCTTGCAGCCACCTGCTGGCATAGTACAATTGGCTCTGACTTACAAGGACTGGGGTTTATGGTTTCCTTCGGTTCGTTGTGTAACAAGCATGATTGAATGATGCAGATAAGTGGAAACTGTTTCTAACTGATCAATGCCCCACATCCTATACTACCTCTGTTTACAGTTATTGTGATGTGAACGATGAGGATATCCCTTCTTCTCACATGTGAAATGCAACTGTTTCATTTTCTGAAGGAGTCAACCAACCTTATGTGAGGCATATCTTGTGTTTCTCTGAAAACCATAATTTCCAGTTTCTTATAAACTTGTGGCTTTATCAACAGCTATAAATTTGTGATCATCTCCAATTGGTGATGTAAATTAGAATATGCTCTGCTCCTGTGGCTTTGGTCACTGTTGAATTTGGCAGCAATTAGTTCCTTACTAATGTTTGAAGTAGTAGATTTGAATCTGGAAATCATTCTTTCCTGAAATTTCTTACTTCAGCTTTCAAGATGGTGACATTGGATTTATTCTGCTTGTGGATAGGAGGCAAGACAAATGGTCCTCCGTGAAAGCATCGCTGCTGCGAATCACGGTGAGTTTCATTGCAGTCCGGACTTAAGTAGCCTTTAAGTCATACCTTTAGGACAGCTTCTGAATAATAAACATGAATAGAAAGCACAGTCACCTGTGACACAACAGCTATGTGGGATGGAGACTGTGTGCTTGCTCATCCTTAGACAAGTACACTTTTGTGCTAAGGTGATCCAATGGTATGCATTGAGCTGACTTTAAGAGTCAGACCTTTCATGAGGAATATGAAGGTGATGCTGAAAATTTGCAGGGTAGTTTTATTGCTCTCACTTTCTCAAATAAAGCATGTATCTGAAATTGAAAACAGTGACACAAATTCTCCCTGTCAGTAGGGCAGAACCATTTGTAAAGTAGTTACAATGACCTGATTCCTTTCCTTTTAACCTTATTGCGTGCTGAACTCAGATATATGCTTTATTTGAGAAAGTGAGAGCTCTTTAGAGGGTCAGTGTGGACTTGGTGGGCCTAATGACCAGCTCCCACACTGTAGGGATTTTATGATTTTAAATAAAACTGAAACAATATGTCAGCACCAGGTATTTTACCTGTTGACAACTGTTGCTATCTGTAATTCTGTCTCCATTTTCTGAATGAGCTTTTGGGGAATTATTTTGTTCACTGGAAGTGTTTTGAATCATTGGAATTCTCTCCTGCAAATGGCTGTGGATTCTTCAAAATTTAATATATTTAAAGCTGAGATGGATTTTGGTCTTGCAGGGAACTGGAATTGGCAAGCCAAATACATGTAATGATTTGTACTAAATGGCATAGCAGGCTTGACAGACAGACTGAATGGCTTATTACTACTCTTGTTTCTAATTGCTTGTGATTTCTGTTTCCCTGTAGAGATCATTCCCAGGAAATCTTCAATTGGTTCTCGTTCTTCGACCTTCAGGAATCTTTCAAAGAGCCATCTCTGACATTGTCTTGAGATTTAATCGAGATGATTTTAAGCTAAAAGTACCTGTAAGTTAGATTTCAAATAGATGTGATCTTTGGGAAGATGATTGCTTTTTTAGCCACTAAAAGATTGAACCAAAATATTACCAAAGGTTTCTGTCTAAACCAGATTTACAAAATGATGCCCAGTCAATCCTGCATAATATTGTATAAGAGGAGTTAAAACTAAGCAGTCTTCAGGTAAAATAGGGTTAGAAGACATGACCAAATAAGCGTATGCAATTCAATGCCCAATGCCCAGTGGAGCCAATATTAATCAGAAGGTGGGAATGGTGTTCTGGATACTAGCAGTGAGTGCAGAACCTAGCCTCAGGATGTGGGAGTCCTGTTGATCCCATCTAATCGACATATTGACTGACTGCTTGACCAGCAGGTTGGAATAGTTACTAGCTGCAGGATGTTGAAGTTAGAACGATACCTGGTAGTCAGTAGGTTTAAGTTTAAGACTGGAGCTGAATGGCTTGCTGGACTGGTGCCAGGCACCCCTGCTGCTTCTGGAAAAGGAAGTGCTAAAAGGAACTGATGTGACACCTTAGCTATTATATAAGTAATATACAATATAATAGAGAACAAAATGCACCTTGGCCCCAATATCTGCTCTGCAGAACAAACAATTCCCTCCCATTCTGAAACTGAATGTCATCTCAATTCAAAATTGTTTCTGTCAAACAGTTGGGTTTCAAAATAAAACAATCATGGTAAGTTGGCATCACTGGCAAAGCCAGCATTTTACTCCCATTCTTAATTGACTGTGTCAAGGTGTTGTTGAGTTGCTTTCTTGATCTTATGCAGTCCATTTGATGTAAGTGCCCCACGTTGCTATTAGGAAGGAAGTTTGACAATTTGACAGTGTAGGAGTAATGACCTATTGTAAGTCAGGACAGTCTGTGACTTGGATGAGAACTAACAATTGATTACATTTTCAAGCATCTGATGCCCTCTCTGTTTAAATGGTAAAGGTTGGGGTTTGCAAGGTACTGTCAAGGGAGGTTTGGTAAGCTGCTCACTGTCTTTTGTTACGTGGTAACATTGTATGTCAACGGTGGAGGAAGTGACTGTTTGAAATGTTGGGAGGGATATCAATCATACAGGCTGCTTTGCCCTGGATGATGATGAGCTTCTTGACTGTTTGTGGAACTGAACTTATCTAAAAAAAAATTCCTTCACACTCTTGACTTGTGCCTTTTTAGATAGCAAACAGATTTTGGGGAGCCAGGTGGTGAGTTGCTTACTGCAGAATCTCCAGCTTTTGATCTGTAGCTGCAATATTTACAGGAATGAAAAATGTTTAGTGAAATTCCAATTTTTCAGAATCGTTTTTTATCCCTACCCTTGCTAAGCTGTATGGAGTTGTCACTCAGTTCTTGTATGCTAAATCTACTGCCAATCTGACAAACTGTCCATGATTAGGAGCAGCAGAAACAAAGCATTTCAAAGGGTGATTGTCACCATGAGGCATATGAGGCTTCATGGTCCAAGAGGCTGGACACTAAATGGAATCAGACACAAAAAGATGACATAAACTTTACTGAGTCAGCAAGCTAGTAAACTAAGCGGATAAAGCTTCTTAAATCAGCCTGAGCACATGTCAGTAAATGTCACAAATACCCAAATTAATTAGATTAGATTAGATTACTTTAGATTAGATTAGATTACTTTACAGTGTGGAAACAGGCCCTTCGGCCCAACAAGTCCACACCGACCCGCCGAAGCGTAACCCACCCATACCCCTACATTTACCCCTTACCTAACACTACGGGCAATTTAGCATGGCCAATTCACCTGACCTGCACATCTTTGGACTGTGGGAGGAAACCGGAGCACCCGGAGGAAACCCACGCAGACACGGGGAGAACGTGCAAACTCCACACAGTCAGTCGCCTGAGGCGGGAATTGAACCCGGGTCTCTGGCGCTGCAAGGCAGCAGTGCTAACCACTGTGCCACCGTGCCGCCCACGATTCTTGTCTGAAAATTACTTTGAAATAACTAGAGAAGAGGGAGAATTACATTATTAGTAATAATCTCCAAAAGATGTGCGTTACTAACTAATGATAAACTCATGCATTGGACTGGATTTAATGACTTATTGCCATGCAATTTTGGAATGTTAATCTGGCAGTCAGGAGGGAAGTGTGAAAGGAGCCAGTCAACTGGCTGCATAATATATGGCCAAACCTTTCCTTATCGTTGATTTGTGATTTTAACCAGGTTGTATAGAAAATATGCCAATTATGTTATGGAGGAAGTCCAGTTGAAAAGCACCTTGATCTAATCTCTTGTCACACCTTACTGAAGCCATTTTAAGAACACCTCCTGGACACAGGAAACCTGTTAGTTTACCAAGAAATAGTTAGAGATATGAGCAGGTCTTTTTCGTTCTTCCATACAAGAATGACTTACTCTGTTTTTGTTCAGCAGAATCCTTCTTGAATCAGGATATCAATAATAATCTTAATATTGTATAGCACTGATGTTTCATAATCTGAATCTTTACTTTGTTTTTTTCACAATTTATTCAAATAATGTTGACCTTGTTTGAAGAACCTGTTCCAAATGTTTGTTTTCAAAAGGATCTTGTACCATGACAGTACAGTTTGAATTTTCTGTTATGATAGATCCCTGATAATATTTTTTGCAATATTAATATTGTTTTGTGCTGGCAACAGTGCCTGCATTAAAATTGCCAGGTGTGTTCAGATGAAGCAGTAATAATGTGCTGTTAGTAAGCTCAAATACGTATAAATAGGCTTCATGGTTTATAATGGCAGACCTCAATTTCAAGGGTCTAGATATCTTTCAACGCTTTTTTACTCCAGCTGTCCCACATTTGGGCAAGGTGGAGAAACTAGATAGCAAAGACAGTATCAAAGAATGACTGGGAGGTAGAGTGCAGAGAATGGCATTAATGGTTATAGGATAGAAGGTGGATTGGTAAGCTGCATGTGTGTGTGCAGGGAGGAGATTATTACAATGTGATTACATGGAGCGTGAAAAGTTTGGCTGAAATCTACTTCAGTCTATAAAAGAGGATTTTGTTTAAATGAAATATTTTATAAACAGAATTTCATATCCAAAAGATTTAATGTATGTATTTTTTAATCACTGCCTTCTGCTGGAGTGGAGTTCTAGCAGACTAAGCTGTAAAACAATGATGGGTTGATTTAAACCTGAGGTTGGTGAACATAACATGGGCACAAGAGTAGGCCATTCAACTCCTTAAGCCTGTTCCACCATTCAATGAGATCATAACTGATCACTGGCCAAACTCCATATACCTGCCTTTGTCCGATATCTATTAGTATATAATGTGATTGTTTGGCCATTGTTATAAATGCTACTGTTTCACCTATCTCATTAAGATTGACTGTTTATTCATTGTTTCAATACTGCAACTGTTTTGTCTGTTTCTATAAAGCGGAAAATGATCACTAATCTAAGTAAGTTGTAATACTGCATGTTTGGTAACAATTAAAATGCATAACAATTCTGTCCAATGTATGATATAAGTTTTGAAAGGGAACAGCGAGAGTGAATTGCCACTGTGTTCACTATTGGTTTAGCATATCACTGTAAGGCAGAATTTGTAAAGTTATCCATATTGACAAATACCTGGCAATTACATCAGTCAAAAAGGCAAGTGGGCGCCACCTGGTGGCTTTTGGGTTGATAATGTGATGCCTGACGACATCACATTGTCAACCCTCGTTCTGATGAAGAGTCATCTAGACTCCAAATGTTAGAACATAGAACAGTACAGCACAATATAGTCCCTTCGGCCCCCAATGTTGTGCTGGCCTTTTCTCCTACTCTAACATCAGACTAACCTACACATCCTTTGTTGTACTATCTTCCATGTGTCTGTCCAAGAGTTGCTTAAATGTCCCTAATGTATCTGACTGTACTATCACTGCCTGCAGTGCATTCCACACACCCATCACACTCTATGTAAAGCACCTACCTTTGACATCTCCCCTAAACCTTCCTCGAATTACCTTAAAATTATGCCCCCTCATGATAGACATTTCTGCCATGGGAAAGCTTGCTCTCTGCCCATGGATGATGTTTGACCCACTGTGATCTCCGGCATCTGGCCTAGATGTGGTACCCACCTGGTGCTGCTTTGATTCAATTTCCATCTGACTGCTGATTACCCGTATTCCTTTCCTGGGTCTCCTCATATTTGGCATTATAAATGGTTCCATGTTATCAAGTGCAGATTTCCTTGCTTTCAAAATCTGTCATCATTCCTTCCTTAAAAAAGACCTGCTCTTGGCTCCTTGTAAACTACTGTCCCATCTTCTACTCCTATTTCATCTCTAAGTCCTTGAACATTCTGTTGCCTTCAAGATCTATGCCACCCGCTAGCACAGCATCCCCATTTGAATCATTCCAATCCAGTTAACCTGTTCCACAGAACCGAATATGCCCATGTCAGATTTATAAATGGCCTTTCTGAGATGGTGACTTTGTTTTCTTGGCCATTGTTTCCTTCTACTGAAAACCTCATCACAACTTCCTCACATCTAGGCACAGCTATTCCAATTTGTTCATGGTTATGACCAATCCATCCTCCATAATTTGTAAACCTTAGTGCATCTAAACTTCTGCTTCTTGTATAAAGCCCCCAAATTCCACTCAACTATCAACCTATTCTTGCTGACCTCTGTTAAGTCCTGATCCCCCATTATCTTCAATTTAAAATTTTTTGAAATGTCCAAAGGATGTCTTGTTCAGTGGTAGTCTCCCTATCTCTAGTCTGGAAGACCAGAGTTTGAGTCCCAAGCCAAGACTTGGTGGCCATGGAAGGAGTATTCATGATGTGATTCACCCATCTGTTAATCAGTCAGAAAATCCATCTATCATGTCCCCACTATTTCACAAAAGAAAACTGAATTGTCTGTAGACTCAGCTTTGAAAATTATTTCCCAGAGTGAATGGATTTAAGAATTCCCATCTGAATGACAGAATCCGTATGTTACAGACCTGTTTCTGTTGTCTAAGTCGGTCTTGAGCATCTCTGCAGCACAGGTCAGCTAGAAGCTTTAAATAACTTGCCTTGAGGAAAAGACCCTCCATCATTCCAGCAGAGTAGAACATAGAACATAGAAAAGTACAGCACAGAACAGGCCCTTTGGCCCACGATGTTGTGCCGAGATTTAATCCTAACGTAAAATATTGTAACTTAACCGACGCACCCCTCAACTCACTGCTATCCATGTGCATGTCCAGCAGTCACTTAAATGTCCCCAATGACTCTGCTTCCAACACCACAGCTGGCAACGCATTCCATGCATTCACAATCTCTGCATAAAGAACCTACCTCTGACGTCTCCTTTGTACCTTCCTCTTAATATCTTCAAACTATGACTTCTCGTACCAATCAATCCTTCCCTAGGGAAAAGCCTCTGGCTATTGACTTTATCTGTTCCTCTCATTATTTTGTACACCTCGATCAGGTCTCCTCTCTTCCTCCTTCTCTCCAGAGAGAAAAGTCCGAGCTTATTCAATCTTTCTTCATGAGGCAAGCCCTCCAGTCCAGGCAGCATCCTGGTAAACCTTCTTTGCACCCTCTCCAAAGCCTCTATCTTTCCTGTAGTATGGCGACCAGAACTGGACAAAGTTGTGGGTAGTAAACTTCGGGATTGTAGTGATAATGAACACAAGGGAGAGAATACAAAAAAGGTTTTCAAGAATAGTTCCACGATTGAGAAACTTCAATAATGAAGATAGATTTAAAAGTTTGGGATAGTCTCCTTGAAATGGCAAAGGTGAAGAGGGAATTTGATAGAAATGTTCTCAATCATAAGAAAATTGACAGTTGATGGGGAGAAACTCACAACAGAATTGAGAATGAGACGACACAGACCTAAAGTAATTTAGAAAGGAAACAAATATATTGTGAGGGGGGGGGAGAAAGGAAGTTTTCACTCAGTAATTAGTTAAGGGTCTGGAATGCAGTGCCTGGAAATGTGATAGAGGTAGGTTCAATCAAGACATTCAAACAGACCTAAAGTAATTTAGAAAGGAAACAAATATATTGTGAGGGGGGGGGAGAAAGGAAGTTTTCACTCAGTAATTAGTTAAGGGTCTAGAATGCAGTGCCTGGAAATGTGATAGAGGTAGGTTCAATCAAGGCATTCAAGAGGGCATTTGATAATTATTTGAATAAAGACAAGAGAATGGTTCAAAGTCATAATGCTCCTTCAGTGAGATGGTGCAGACATAATGGGAAAATCAATTCAATGATCTCTTGGACAAAGGAAGCAGGACAGAAAAGATGAGGCCTAGGGAAGCCTATTGCTAGTCTGTCATGTTAAGCTGCAGAAAGTAAACCGAAACTGTTAAATGTTCATGTTTATTTTAGGCATGAAATATTGAATAATGTTCTTTTGATTGCCCTATTGTGAACGTTATTCCCCCAAAATGATAAATCTTTGACTATTTGGAAGCAAAGCATTCCTTTGCCATAAGCAGCAGCAGAAGCTGTCAATTTCATGAGCAAATCTCATATTTCACTATTTGCATAAGTTATGCAAGACCTCTACAATTTTCTACATTGTCTATTCAGTATTACTATCATTTTCCTGAAATATGCTTTTACACTCTTGCTGCACAGTGCTTGTTGAGTGCTAGGTGATTGAGAGGCATATCCAAAGGAGATTTTGAAAGAGAAGTGAAAGTCATCATGGTTGCCATACTCAAGCATAAAGGTGCCTACAAGAAGGGTCAGAAGAAAAGTACATCAGGATCATGGTCTTGCAACAAAGCTCTATTTTATACCACTCCTGACAGCACACTGATACTGCTAAGTGATATTTGGGTTGATAGTCAGCATGAGTGTAGACCTAGTAGTCTCAACTAATAATTGACCACTCCCAGAGTAATGGTGTTCTTAAGGCGATCTTACAAGGAATCTGTGGATTCCAATGGACAGCTGTGGCTGCCAATCCAGACCCAGAAGTGCCCCAAGAACAGACTCCTGATGTCTCTTTTACGGCAGACATCCCTTAGTTACAACATTTGCTGCATGGACTGGTTTGTGTTACAGATAGAAGTAATAGAACTCCTCTATCAAGATTTTGATTATTTGCAAGAAAAGCATTTTCATATTTATGTCCATCAGTTATTTATCTCTTCTAACACTGGGCTCCAGTGAGTTGTAGCTGGTTTCTCTGCTTCCACTCCTTAAACCTCTGCTACACATGTTACTCTAAGAATTACCTTTTCTTTCTCTGACTACTTACATACCCATGTGATTGCATTTGAATTCACCAATAAGTATGATTTCAGACGGGAGTTGATCAGCTTGGAACAGGAGATTCTGATTTTGAGCTGACTTTTACACGAGTAGCAATGTCTAGATGATAAGATATCTTCTTTGTCTACTGATGTTCTGATATTAACTTTGGCAATAGAAAGAAGTGGGAAGTCCAGGAATCTTCTGCTATATTTGTATAGAGTAACAAATACGATCTGAAAGGCTCAAGGTAGCGCTTGCACTTCTGGCCAGCTAGGAACTCATGCCTTTGTGGTGCATGACTTACAATTTAGGGCACATTGCTAACATGTGCTTACGGTAATTGCAGATTTGTACTCCGCTGCAAACCTAAAAATGACATGTATAACTGTAATATTATTGTGATCTTTCATTCGTAATACCAATGAACATAAGCATAATGCAATTTCAACATAATTCTCTTTTAAAATGACATCATTTTCAAAACCAGATTTATCAATTGGTAACTTTCAGGGATAGCAGTAAACAAATTTTAGATTAGCCAATATGCTTAATTTAATTTAGTCATTTGTTATTTCAGAAAACATCTAATGCTACTGTTTCAGCTGTCTCATTAAGATTGACTGTTTACTCATTGTTACAATACTACAACTGTTTTGTCTGTATTCTGTAAAGTGGAAAATGATCACTAAGCTAAATAAGTTGTAATACTGCATGTTTGGCATCAATTAAAATGTGTACCAATTCTGTCCAATGTATGAAATAAGTTTACTATGGTCTAGCATATCACTGTAAGCAGAATTCGTAGTTAGCCATATTGACAAATTATTTTGGCAATTACATCCGTCAAAAAGGCAATTGGGCTCCACCTGGTGGCTTTTGGGTGAAAATGCATGCCATGCCTGATCACATCACATTATCAACCGGTCATCCAGTCATCTAGACGTGAAACGATAGCTTACTCTCTCCCCTTGGATGATGTTTGACCCACCAATCTCTAGCATTTGTGTTCAGTACAGGTTCCAGCATCTGCAGTAATTTCTTCCTACCTAAGTTTAGCCTAGATATGGTACTAACCTAGTGCTGCCATGATCCATTTCCATCTGACTGCTGATTACCCTTATTCCTTTCCTGGGTCTTATCATGTCTGGCATTGTAAATGGTTCCATATCCTCAAGTGCAGATCTCCCCGCTTTCAAAATCTGTCATCACTCCTTCCTTAAAGACCTGTCCTTGGCTCCCTGTAAACTTTGATTCATTTTGATTAGGGAACTTTTTTTGTTGGATTCTCAGTATATTTATGAGGATCTTCTTTTGCAGATCATAATGCTGAATTCAGTAACAGAATTACATAGTCACATTGACAAAACACAGCTAACCCAGGAACTTGGAGGTACCCTGGAATATTCCCACAGTCAGTGGTTGTATCATCGGACAGTAAGTGGCAAACAACTTTTACATGTACTCTCTGATCTCCTATCATATTACTTATGGGAAATTGGATAATACAATGGGCTACATTTTGTTGGAATGGGGCGCTGTATGAAATAGCCCATTTATTAGTCTTGCTTGTGCACGTATAGGCTTTTGATCTTTTTGGAGGGCATATGTTTACATTCGTGTGTGGTCATTATTGCTTGACCAAGAAATCTGGGAGCTTGGGTGAATGATGGAAGCAGTTTTTCTTCTTTAACCAGTGAAATTTATGCAGCATTGTAAAAGTAACATAGTTAATGAAGATGACAAATTAAAATGGGTGATGTCAGTTTGAAACCGGGTACAATAGAACAATACAGCACAGAACAGGCCCTTCAGCCTACGATGTTGTGCCGAACATTTGCCGCTTAAAGGTCGCCAATGATTCTGACTCTGCCACTCCCACAGGCAGCGCATTCCATGCCCCCACCACTCTCTGGGTAAAGAACCTACCCCTGACATCCCCCCTATACCTTCTACCCTTCACATTAAATTTATGTCCCCTTGTAACACACTGTTGTACCCGGGGAAAAAGTTTCTGTCTACTCTATCTATTCCTCTGATCATCTGATAAACCTCTATCAAGTCACCCCTCATCCTTCGCCGTTCCAATGAGAAAAGGCCTAGCACTCTCAACCTATCATCGTACGACCTATTCTCCATTCCAGGCAAACATCAGGCAGTCCATTCAACCTTGTGGCATATTGAGGCCTTTACATGGCCAGAGCTTCATTCCAACCCTGTCATCATTTTATTCGCAAGAGAGGGCAGCTGAGGAAGTAAGGCCCTCCTCGCTATCCACAACTCCACCAATCTTCGTATCTTCTGCAAATTTACTGACCCACCCTTCGTCTCCCTCATCTAAGTCATTAATAAAAATTTTTTAAAAAAACATTTTTTAAAAATTACAAACAGCAGAGGACCCAGGACTGATCCCTGCGGAACTCCACTTGTAACTGGGCTCCAGGCTGAATATTTACCATCTACCACCACTCTCTGACTTCGACCGGTTAGCCAGTTTTCTATCCAACTGGCCAAATTTCCCTCTATCCCATGCCTCCTGACTTTCCGCATAAGCCTACCATGGGGAACCTTATCAAATCCATGTACACTACATCCACTGCTCTACCCACATGCTTGGTCACCTCCTCAAAGAATTCAATAAGACTTGTAAGGCAAGACCTATCCTTCACAAATCCGTGCTGGCTGTCCCTAATCAAGGGTACAGAAAGACATCTGAGAGGTAAGAGTGTTACAGGTTGCAGGGGGACTTGGAAAGTACTGCAGAATTGGGCTGAGAGATGGCAAATGGAGTTCAATGCAGCTAAATGTGAGGTGATGCACTTTGGGAAGAATAACAGGAAGGCAGAGTACTGGGTCAATGGAAAGACTCTTGGTAGTGTGGATGTGCAGAGGGATCTTGGAGTCCATGTGCATAGATCCCTGAAAGTTGCCACCCAGGTGGATAGTGCTGTTAAGAAGGCATACAGTGTGTTAGGTTTCTTTCGTAGAGGGATTGAGTTCCGGAGCCGCAATATCATGTTGCAACTATACAGAATGCTGGTGCAGCCACACTTGGAATATTGTGTACAGTTTTGGTCCCCATTTTTCGGGAAGGATGTGGAGGCATTGGAAAAGCTGCAGAGGAGATTTACCAGGATGTTGCCTGGTCTGGAGGGAAGGTCATATGAGGAAAGGCTGAGAGACTTGAACCTGTTCTCATTGGCAAGAAGAAGGCTAAGAGGGGATTTGATAGAGACGTACAAGATGATCAGAGGATTAGGTAGGGTAGACGGTGAAAGTCTTTTTCCTAGGATGACGTCAGCATGTACGAGAGGGTATAACTACAAATTGAGGGGTAATAGATTTAAGACCGATGTCAGAGGCAAGTTCTTTACGCAGAGAGCGGTAAGGGCGTGGAATGCACTACCTGCTAATGTAGTCAACTCAGCCACATTAGGGAGATTTAAACAATCCTTAGATAAGCACATGGATGATGATGGGATAGTGTAGGGGGACGAGCTGAGAATAGTTCACAGATCGGCGCAACATCGAGGGCTGAAGGGTCTGTTCTGCGCTGTATTGTTCTATGTAAAGAGAGATTGGATTAAGAGGAAAAGAGAAAGCAAAAATAAGACTGCCATTTTTTTCAAGCCTATGGGTGGAATGTTGCAAATTAGCCAAAAATTTGTAATTCATAAGGTATCGCTTTCTCATTGAAAGTTTGGCTAATTTGTCATGTGTCACTCAACTTTTCTTTACGCAAGAACTGGCTCACTGTTCTGTATCAAGAGAAGGTTTATCAATGAGCCAAGTGTATATAATACAACTAAGTCTGAAGCTTAGACACATCAGGCAGACTGAATTGTTCTTCTCTTTGGGGAAAATTGTATACTTACTTGAAGCAAAGAAATGTTCAGAGTTATAAGGGCATGTGGGAAAATGCATTCCGTTTTGGATTGATCTAGCATAGATCCAACTCAGATGCATTGGTTTAACTGGCCTCACTCTGTAGTTCTGTCATAATTGGTTGTATAGCTGCAATTTATCTTTACTGTATCAAATGATTCTCTTACTTTTTCAATTTTAAAGGTGTCTAAGAACAGTCAAGTTTGAAAGACTTCTGCATTTTATTTTAAACAATAAACAGTAGATATTCTTGCCTTGGTGCCAAGGATAGTCTAGTGCACCTGAGTATTTCTCTATTTGAGAGGGTGAGTGTGCACCAGGATATGAAAATCATATTGAATTTGAAATCTAATGGAGAATGGCAGCCTGTATACTGGAAAGGTGGCTTGATAGTTGAAAAACGATGGTAGTATTTAATGCCCCCATCCATGTTGAGTTTGGTGGTAGAAGGCATTTAAATAGGCAGGCTGGTGGTGGATGGGGACCAGGTTGCCTTTCCATTCCATGTTGGGAAGGGCCATGGATGGCTTTCCCATCCCACCATCAATTGATGCCCTTAAATGTGAAATTAATACACCCTTAATGATTTCAGCCTGCTAGTGCTATAGCCTAGTAGAAGTCAGAGAAGCTTGCTACGCATTGAAGGTGTCAAAACAACTCACAGGGTTACCTGTGTGTCCTTCATTCAAAGAGCTTCAATACTTAATTGAGAGACTTGGGATGGGGAAGAGGTGCCTGCTGAGAGCCAGTCCCACACCCACCTCTCCTGCAACTCCACCTTGAAATCTCCTTACTGTCACTCAAATGTTTATATCCACTGTCATTCATTGCATCCGTAGTACCACTGCCATTTCTTCGAACTGCCAATCTCTTTTATGCCGTCACTTTCCCATTGTTTGATTAAAGTTAATATGATCAATTGTTTGGAAGCTGTCCAACATACGATGTTCCCATATTGATCAATGACCAATGTTATGCTGTGCTGGGCATTAGGGAAAGAGTAGTACTCTTTCAGACATGATCCTAAAATGGTATGGCACTAAGAATGGTAGCCTCTGTAACTTTATTCTTGTAGCTGCAATTATTATGACAGCCAGTCATACAGGTGATGATGTAAAGAAGGTGTCACCTATGCATCTTGAGAAGCTTTAATTTTCTGTTTTCCCTTCCACTGTGTGTACTATGAAAGGTTATTGCTTGACATAGTGCACAGCAAAGCTGGCCTAAATATGGCATGAGTGGCACAAGTCTAGGAAGGTCCTGGGAGTGGCGAGTACTTCCGTCAGTAGTGAGCTCACAATGGTGTGAGCGCAGCACTGTAGGGGTGTGGTGCATGCATAATGATTTGCAGAAATGCATTAGATAACTGGCTTGAGCTCATGGAGAGAAACCCTCCTTGAAATACCCAGAAATTTACACAGCCAATTTTTCGTAAAATTCAGCCCTAAGTATCCAATCGTCTCTAATGGAGAGAGGTACCCATGGTGCTTTGTGAGTGAGGCTAATTATGTTGCCTTACATTAGGAACCAAAACTGATGTACAACATCTTTGCTTATTTTCATTATATGAAAAAAAGTGACCTTAAATAAGTAATTGCTGAAATACAAAGTTTTTTGTACAATGATGACTAAACAAAGTGTGTTTAGTTTCCTCCAATCTTCTTTCCGCCTGAAAACCTTACTTATTATGGAGCAGCATGGTGACTCAATGGTTAGCACCGCTGCCTCGCAGTACCAGAGACCCAAGCTCAATTCCACCCTCTGGCAACTGTCTGTGTGGAGTTTGCATATTCTCCCTGTATATGCGTGTTTCATTTGGGTTCTCTGGTTTCCTCCCACAGTCTAAGGATGTGCAGGTTAGATGGGCTAGCTGTGCTAAATTTCCCATGTTCGTGCTAGGTGGATTGGCTATGGGAAATGAGAACCCAGGGTTAAATGATAGGGTAGAGGAGTGAGTATGGGTAGGATGCTCTTCGAAACGTTGGTGTGGATGGGCCGAATGGCCTGCTTCCACACTGTAGGGATTGTAGGATTATATTACATATATTACAGAAGGAAGCCACATGATCCATATGCTTGTGTAAATTTTAGCCCCATAGACTGGTGTAGCAATTTTACAAGTCCTGCTGCCCATCAATACTTCATCCAAATAACTTCATTTGGTTGTCGTATTTATTGGCAAGCAATTTGACACTGAGCAACAGATATTCTGCACTTGGGCCAGTTTCAGATATTCTCTACTTCCCAATTTGCAGAGTTCAATTCTATTGCCTTTCTCGTCATCCCAGATTAGATGAATAAGCTCAACAGAGATAATTAATTGAGCATTCAACATTTTGGCCCTCATAACAGCTGAGGGTTGACAGAAAGTTATCTAAAGGATAGTGAGCAGTATACTTTATTCTATTCATTCAGGACATGGGCATCGCTGGCTGAACCATTATTTATTGCCAGCCCCTAGATGCCTTGAGAAGGTGATGGTTAGCTGTATCCTTGAACCACTGCAATCTGATTGCTATACGTACATCCCTAAAGGTTTTAGGAAGGGAGTTTCAGGATTTTGATCCAGTGACAATGATGGAATAGTGATTATTTTCAAATCCGGATGGTCAGTGGCTTGGAGAGGAACTTGGGTGGTATTTCCATGTATTTGCTGCCCTTGCCCTTGTTTTTTTTTAAAGGAGCTGTCCTTGGAGGAGTCTTGGTGAATTTCTGCAGTTCTTTTTATAGATAGACACACTGCTACTACAGTGTGTCAGTGGTGTAGGGACTGAGTATAGTGCTAATCAAGTGGGTTGCTTTTTTCTGGATTACCATTTCAAGTGCTGTTGGAGCTTATCAACCAAGCAAGTTGAGAATATTCTATCACATTCCTGACTTGTGCCTTGTATTTGGTGGACAGGCTTTGGGGAGTCAGCAGATTTGTTACTCCTGCAGTATTCCTAGCCTCTGACCTGCTGTTATAGCCACAATATTTATATGGTTAGTCCAGTTCAGTTTCTACTCAATGGTAATCTCCAGGATGTTGATAGTGGGAGATTGAGCAATGGCAATGCCATTGAATGTCATGATTAAGTGGTCTCTTCTTGGAGATAGCCATTGCCTGGCACTTATCTACCGTGAATGGTACTCACCACTTGTCAGCCCAGGCCTGCACAGTAGTTTATGGACTGCTTCAGTATTTGAGTAGTTACAAAAGGTGCTGAGCATCATGCAGTCATCAGTGAACATCTCCAACTCTAAACTCATCATGGAGAGAATATCATTGATGAAGCAGCTTAAGATAGTTAGGCCTGGAACTCTTGCAGTGGTAGCCTGGGAGTGAGATAACTGACCTCCAACAATCTCAACCACCTTCCTTTATACAAGCTTTGACTCTGTCCAATGAAATGGTTTCCCCTGGTTCCTATTGACTCCAGCCTTTTAGGGTTCCTTGATGCTACATTCCATCATTTGTGACCTCAATGTCAAGGACAGTCACCTGCATCTCACCATGTTTGGACCAAAGCTGTGATAAAGTCAGGAGTTGGCTTAGTAGAAACCAAACTGAGCCTCCGATAGCAGGTTATTGCTGAGCAGATGCTGCTTGGTAGTGGTGTTGATGATATCTTTCACTTATTGGTCAGTAATTGGCATGTTGAATTATCTTTCTTGTTATATATAGGATATACCTGGGCAATTTTCCATGTTGTTGAGTAGATGCCTGTATTGGGATAGCTTAGTTCGAGATATGGCAAGTTCAGGAGTACAAGTCTTCAGGACTATCAGCAAAATACTGTCAAGGGCAAAAGCCTGTGCATACCCAGTGCCTTCAGTCTTTTCTTGATCATATGGAATGAATCAATCCTAGATAACGACTGGTATCTGATATGCTAGGAACCTCCAAGTGGCTGAGATGTATCATTCACTCAGCACTTCCGGCTGAAGATAGTCAATGCTTCGGCTTTATCTTTAAAACCGCAATGGAACAAATGGTTAATCAACAGCATGCATTAGCATGTTCTCGCCTCAACTGACCACAAATCCATAAAACAATCAGCATCTCAAACATATGACCTATTTCTAATGTTTCATGCATTTTAATACTGATGCCCCAATTGTGAATACTTTGAATGAAGGAATCCATTTAGTCTGAATGACATATTTATTGTTGTTTATTTGGGACCTGAAGTTTTATTGGTTATTACAGATATGTATTCTATATATTTTTTTTCTCCAGCTTGATTTGCTCTAATATATATTTACTGTATCCTGTATATTAGGGTATTGAAAGTTTTGCTGTCATGGTAAAAGAAACTGCACAAATGCTACAGGCCTTTGGAACAGAGTTGGCTGAAACTGATCTGCCAAATGATGTGACAACAACTTTGGGTCTTATAACAACACATACCCAAAAGCGAGATAGAATGAAGGTAATGTAGAGCATGCAATGATGTGAGTGTATACATTTGGTAAAGGGATTGTTTAACCACACAGCATGCTATAATGCATATGTGCAGTAAAAACATTAATTAAATTAAATACCGTAAAGGGATTATGTATTGTGATGAAGTGTAAAATATACTTTGAAGGGATTATATAATTGCAAATCTGTTCGGATACTTATGATTTGCTATATGAATGAATACTTTCACAGTACAGTCCTAGCATGTAAGGACACATGATCAAAACTCAAATTCATTAAAACCGAGAGGCATGAGTTTTATTTAGACCTTCAATAACCTCATAATAGCCGTTAACAACAAAAACCTTTTCTCAGTGCCACCTTTACAAAAACTACAATGTACTGTACACTGTTTTTGTCATCACTCCAGTGACTCTACAAGCATACATATTATAAATGTTTCTGAAAGTTTTCTATGCTGTTACAATGCCCTTTGAAGCTGTAACATGAATTAAGTAATCACATTTTGTTCTGTGTAATCATGTTAAATGAGCACCCAAAAAAGTACCTCTGACATATCACTATGGTGATCGAAGCAGCAAATAGATGCTTATTTTGCGGTTGGGAATAATTATGATTAACTTTTCAAATAGTTATTTTTCTCTGGTTTTATAAGGATCAGCATTATCCATGCCATCCTGGATATATGACATTTATCATAGAAACTTCTGTGATATTCAGGAGTCATGCAAAAAATTATGAAATTAATGAAATATTAGTCACCTGAATGAAAATACCATCAAAAAGATAATACGACTGTATCTCAGAAGGGAACTAAACAAGCAAAATGTGGAATTGATTGTCAATTCTAATCCATTCTCATAATTGTTCTGACTAGGACACCAGCTACAACAACTATTGGCAAGAATTTACTTGCCTTATGTCTTGCATGTCCTTTGTGATTGAGTTTGTTTTTTTTTCCCAAGGGTAATTGGCTACTCTATAATCTCATTGTTTTCTTATCTTATTTGTTTCAATTGCCTTCGATTGAATTCTTTACTTGTAATGAAATTCAATTTTAGATGTCACCTGTTTGTGCCCATCTTGGACGAAAACTAAAGTGTAATTGAATAATCATAAATAGAATATCCCTTAATGTGCATGATGTTATCGCAGCTGTATGTGCAAGGTTGTAAGTTTGCTCACTGAGCTGGTAGGTTTGTACTCAGATGTTCATCACCATGCTAGGTGACATTATCGAGTCCCCGTTGAAGCGCTGGTGTTCTGTCATACCTTGTTTGTGTGTCTTGGTCTGTTTTTGTGGGTGTACCTTGAAGAGAGTTGAATACAGCAGAACTACAGGACTCAGCATCAAGTGTTCTCAATAAGGCAACAATGTAACACTGGGTCAAACAACTCGATTAGTTCATTGCCTGAAGACAAAAAAAAAATTCAAATTCGGCCAATTGGTTTAAATTATATCCTGAAAAATATCAAATTCCAATCCAGTTTGAATTGAGTAGATTGACAATCTTAAAAGCCAATGACAATCTGATGCTTTGGGAGTATGAGACCTTAGAAAATTAAACAGTCGGGAGGAGAACTGCCAAGTCCTAGCATGTAACAGACTGCTTGAAAAACATCTCTCTTAAAAGTACCTTTTCAATCAGTAACCTGTGACGCAGAGATTCCTAACAAGGAGAAAAGAAGACACCGGAAGATCCAAAGACAAGAACGTACAGCTGCCAGGTTTTGAGATAAGTGTTGTTTTGTAGTCTTAATTGGGAGTTTTATAAGACTAGTATTATAGAACGGAAGATAAAAGATAGGTTAGAGAAAGAAATTGTAAATACTGGTTAGTTAATTATTCTCTGTTATACGTTAAGAAATAAGGTGGTTAATTTTTAATTAGTTCTTGGCCACTCAAATTTTTACAGATTACTGCATGGGATATATCTTTTCTGTGTTGCTCGTTTTAAATTAAGTAGGAGAGTTTACCTCGTGTTGTAACAGGTCTTGGTCTGTTAAGTTGGGTGATATTTTTTCCGGTTCTTTATCTCAGAGGTTGGTAAATGGGATCCAAGTCAACATGATTATTGATGGAGTTCTGATTTGAATGCCAGACCTCTAGGAATTCTCGTGTATGTCTGTTTAGCCTGTTCTAGGATGGATGTGTTGTCCCAGTCGAAGTGGTGTCCTCTTTCATCTGTGTGTCAGGATTCTAGTGATAGTCAGTCATGTCTTTTGGTGGCTAGGTGGTGCTCGTGTGTCCTGGTGGCTAGTTTCCTACTGCTGTAGTCTATCTGATGTAGTGTTTATTACAGTCCTTGCAGGACTGTATATGACATTCGTTTTGTTGGTTGTTGGTACAAGGTCCTTTAGGTTCATCAACAGCTGTTTCAGTGTGTTGGTAGGTTCGTGGGCTACCATGATGTCAAGAGATTGGAGTAGTCTGATCGTCATCTCCAAGATGTCTTTGATGTATAGTAGTGTGGCTAGAGTCTCTGGGCACGTTGTTTAGGTTTGTTGTTTAAGAATCGGTGGACTGTGCATATCGAGTACCCGTTGTTCTTGAATATGCTGTATAAGCATTTTTTCTTCTGCTTCTCATAGTTTCTGGATGCTGCCTTTTAAATAATGTCCTGACGCAGCTCAATTTGTTGGGATGATTCTCCTGTAGTTGAGTATCTGGTCAGTGTGTGTTGCTTTCCTATAGATGCTGGTCTGCAGTTCTCCATTTGCTATTTGTTCCACTGTGACATCTAGGAAGGGGACTCTTGTTGTTCTCTTCTTCTTTGGTGAAGTTTATGCCAGTAAGGATGTTGTTAATGATATTGTGGCTTTCCTCTAATTTGTTCCGTTTTGTGATGACAAAGGTGTCATCCGCAAAGCTTGGGTTGGATCATGGGGAGGGCTGTTCGTTCTGGTCTCTGCATAACTGCTTCTGCTAAGGATCCTGATATTGGTGATCCCATTGGTGTCCTGTTGTTTTGCTTGTAGGTCTTGATATCACCCACCTTAACACACCCAAACACATAAATAGAAAGTGGGACAGAACATCAGCGCTTCAGTGGAGGCTCACTGATGATGTTATCTAGCATGGTGACAAAACGTTTAAGAACAGACCCACCAGCTCAGAGTGCAAACTTATAACCTGAACCCCAACCTGAGCTATAAATCTTTCAAAAATCACTTATATGTACAAATGATAAAACATTAAGGTTCTCATATTGTTGAAAAAGAAAGACTTGCTATTGAGCCTTCTCATCTTGTGTGAAAGGGTGTAAGAACAGCTTTATTAACAACCACCTAAATCGGGCCTGAGCCATTTGTTCACCATTGACCATCTGAATCTAAGGCAATCAGTGATACATAAACCAAGACACCTTCCTTTGTGAGTGAATTTATTAATTATTCAGCCTTTTTATATTTTCTAATCAAGCTGTACAGAATATTATGGTCCATCTCTGGAGCAGGTGGGACTTGAAACCCGGGTCTTCTCCTAAGAGATAGCGACATTACTACTGCACAACAAGAACCCTTCACCATTCAGCCCTTTTTAAACATTATATCCAGCAGTCTTATCTTATACAATCTTTTTTTTCCCATCACCAAATCACCTTTCGGACTTTTCACCTATTATCTACTATCACTTAAATAACTTGTGTTTCCAATTAGCCAAAATAGGTGAAACTCTTCAACCTTGCTTTATTTTCCAATCAATCTGTTTAGAGATGTTATGAGACAACTCTGGGGCAGGTGGGACTTGAACCCAGACCTTCTGGCTCAAACACTGCGCTACAAGTGCTCCCTGTTCAGTCTTACAGATTCTTCCATATACTAATCCAACCAAGCTTTTTTATTTGTTAATCCAGAAATGTTCTTACACAACTTCTTTTAACTACCACCACCACTAAATCATCTGTGTTTTCCAATTGAATAATTTACATTCAAAGCCCATTAAGGGCAGTGCAGACCGTTAAAGGTGAGGGACGGGGAGGGAGAGGGGGAATGCCTAAGTCAAGATGGAGTTGGAATGGGTCCTGCCCAGCTAATTAATTAACTGATTATTCCCAATAACTTGCTCTATTAATAGAGTTATTTCACGAAATAAAATCTTTGAAGGCCTACAAACTAACCTTGAATCAAACTAATGAAAATTGATTTATTTCACATTGTTGTTTTTCCTTTTGATACCACAGATCAGTGTAAAAAGTATATTTTTTTTATTTCATAGTCTGTATTATACAATCAATTTTCCATAAAACCTGTTGACCTGCTATGAGGATCTCTAGTAATTTCTTGGAGAAAATATGTTTTTTGATGAAACAGTAACATTTAGTGAGTTGCACAAACCCACTTTATTTTCAAAATCTCTAACGTTTCCTTTAGCTAACAAGGTCCGTTCTCAAAACCTTTCTCATCAGCATCCTTTGCTCAATATACATTTTCCCGAAGAGAACAGTTAGCTACATAATGTTCTATGGGCCATCATTTCTCAGATTGCTTCATTGTCAGATTTCCTTTAGAATATTAAACAATTACGACTCTGTAACTATAACAGACTTTTTGTATTCAGTGCTACATTTCACTTTCCCTTTCCCTTTGCCACCTCTCTCACCCTTTGCCACCTCTCTCTCATCTGTTTTCCCTGCTCTTTCTCACCCCAATTTCCTCCTATATACTTTCTCTCATCTCCCTCAACCCTTCCCCCCCCTCCCATCCTTTCCCCCTTCTCACCTGTTCTTCCCCTTCTCTCACCCATTCCACCATCCCCTCTTCTCTCACTCATTTCCTTGTTACTGTCGACTGACTAAATCTAGTTGTCATGCTATGAAGTGCAAGATGAACACTTTTTTTTAATCCTTCTCCCATATTGAATAATGCTACAGAGGCCAGTATCCTGTCACCAAGTCATGCTTTATTTACACATGGAGAGTCCTTGATACTGATCCAGCTTCCTTAGAGCCAGCTCTTAGAGTGAACAGAACCTCTGATACTCCCTGTATATATCTGTCAGCCAGCATTCTCTGACTGGGGCTGTTACTCTGGTCCAAAGGAAATCTTATTCTGAGGTCCATTTTGGCTGACCTCCTTACAATCACTACACATCACTTGAAGTTAATGGTTACAAGATTGATGAAGTCTATTCCTAAAGGAGTCTCACTGTAGGCCCTCATAGTGTCGTTTTTTTTTTTTAAACATTTGTCATGTTTATCACTGATCTCTTCTAAATGTTTCTTATTGTTCCTTACTACTGAATCTTTCGGCAGGATTTTTAACCTGTGAGAAAGTGGATCAGCAAACAGTTATAGATATTTTATAATTGACCTGTTTAGTGGTGTTACTATACATCTTTTGAGCAAGTGAGATTTGGACTGGGTCTAGGAGCTCAGAGGTAGGGACACTGCCACTATGCTCTTTTTTCCTCATTTAAACTGCTATCTCCTGCTGCAGCTAACATCATTGTTGTACTTTGATTGGAGAAATTAAAGGGATACAATAATGTTTGGATTGGGTAAGTTGTAAATCCATTGACATACTGAAACAACTGGTTTGTCATGTTCTGTGGCCAGTTTCATATAAACCTTCATAGATATTTTGTTTGGCATTAGTGGTATTTCACTTGACAGTATGTGTGCGCTAATATCATGGTTTACCCTAGCTATTTTACAGGAACTTACCATTCTTTTTATTGATTTGATTTAATCTCATTGTTGTTGCCACATCAGAAACAGGTAGAAGTCTGTAATTCCTAACCTTATTTTGGTCCTTAATACATTTCAACAAATCCACTCGACACTGTGGATGTCCATCCATTATCGTGTGCCACTAAAATATTTGTAACTGGGATGAAGCTCCTTTTAATTCTCTCTACCTAATTAGTATTACCATTTTCTTATTCTGAGCCTATGTGTGTAATTTTGAAAAGCTTATTATTCCATTTGGAATAATTCATTCCATTCTAATGTCCTTTACTCCCATATCCATGTCAAATCAATTTTAAACTTAACTAGTAAAGTGCTTCTTTATTGAAAAACATACTCATGTATTCACTTTGGTGGAATTTGTGCAATTGCATTTGTGATTGTGGAAGATGGTTTTCATTGGAAGAATGGAAACAGTAAAGTTAGTATTCTCTCCCTTCACCTTTTCTGGACCCTGATTGTATCCCTGCTATGATGTTCTACCATTTTATTTGAGTTAGAAATAATTCATTCATTGCCACATTTCTCAAAGTTTCACATGAAAGTTGTATGTCTTGGTACTGTAGATGAGCCAGTAGTCAGATAACCTAACACTGACTGAAAACTTCAATACTAACTTTGACATCAGTGTGAGAACTTAAATCAGAAACAAGTATTCAAACGGACTCCAAATGCCAGATTACTTTCTCTCAGTTAGAAAATATTAGAATCTTATAACTTAAATTAGAATTTTGATTTTACCCATCGGTTTTTAATTATTTATAACTGTCTCTTCTCCAAAAGGACGATCTAAATCAGGCACGCAGACATGGCTCCACCCTCCTTTCCAGTATTCAGGAACCAGTTGACATGAATCCAGATCATAAATTCAACACAGATGAGTTGGACAATCAGACTACTGTGGAGAGGTGAATTGTGGGGTACACATATGATGCATTATAAAGACCAGTTCATTTGCATTAATTTCTAGAACATCACTTTTGTTTTTATCTTCTGATGTGGGAAATGCCTGAGAATAAGATCTCAAATAAGCCAAGACCAGGACCATTGCTTCTGTATCTTAGCCTTTTTTTGGAGAACTTGCATTCTGTCACAGGTATAATCACAATGTACTGAAAAGCTGTTTCAACTTTAATATTGCCTGTTTCACAAGGCACTGTATTGAGCACATCTTGTATGGAATTGATTCTGCTATGAAATCTCCCAAACAATTACAGCTGATTGTTTTCTGATCCTGGAATAGAAATTGTTAGAACCACACAGTAGATTGGTCAGCCTCTGTAAAAAGAACACAGGCAAATGTACAAGTCAGCATTCTCTATAAGAACTGGGTTTGATCCAGGTTCTAACCCAAAAATAAAATTTGCTATTTTCTGCACAGGTGCTGTTCACTTCTGGGGCTTTTTCTTTTTGTTTCAGATTTCTAATTTGCACTTTTTAAAAACTTTTATTAATGAACAGAAATGGGTCATTTGGCTCACCTGGTCCATACTGGTATTTATATTCCATATAAATATCTTCCTACCTTTTCTCATCTCGCCTTGTGCTCTCTGACCTTGAAATGTGCAGATCTTTTGGTGCACTTGTACTGTACCGCTGATAGAATGGCAGTGGTTGTGTCTTAGAATGACAGCAAAATTGGGAGGATCCCATTTTGGTTGAAAGGAAAAAGTGGTTTTAATACCCCCACAGTAGTGATCAGTGATATTTCTGTGATGAACCATTCACACATTGTGGTGAACTCTCTTGGGTTTCAATCATTAATAACATAACTGGAAAGCCAGTCCATGATTTAAATAGAGATGGGTATTTCTGTCAAGTAGCAGCTTTTCAGCTTTGAATGTTCCTATTAATTTATGACTGAAATAACAAATGAAAGTGGTGATAGGACAAAGTTAATTTAATTATGTTTCATGATGCAATTCAGTCCCCTTAGTTCTATGGAAAGATTCACAAACTGGTATTTTAATGGTAATTTTCCATTACTCTTCTTTTAGATTGTGCAAGGTCTGGCCTTACCTTTTCCTTTCTGTTTGCAGGTTGCTTGCTCAATTGAATGAAACTGAAATAGCCTTTGATGAATTTTGGAGTAAGCACCAGCTGAAGCTCAAACAATGCCTCCAACTTCGACACTTTGAGCAAGATTTCCGAGAGGTGAGTGCTGAGTAATCCCCTCCTGGCCTTTTAAATTATACTTGCGACATTACGATAATTCCATGTGTTACGATGTGGAAGCTGAACCTCTCTGTTAATTAAAACCAAGCATCCAGAAAAGCTTGCCTCGCCTTGTAATCTGTTAGAAGTGTGAGGGAGTGAAACAGAACTCCTAATTTCCACTATTTCAAGAAAAATAACAATTTATTTTCCTAACAGAAAACTAAACACAAACTATTAACAAATCCAAGCCTACTTTTTCTTAACTAATTACTATCTGATCCCAACTCTATAAAATACTGCGCCAACCAATAATTATTAAACATTACATTAACTTAATCTCACGTCCACATAGTCTTTGTCTTCTTCACTGTCTTCAATCTCCCATGTGCTGATCTACCTGGGTCGCCTTACATTTTACTGCTTTTGCAGGAAAAGGTACCCTTTGATAGAGAGTGCCTCCTTATTTTTTTGAGAGCAAGATATTAGATTGGTTGCTCTGACCAACTTTAGAAAGCACCCTGGTTTTATAGCCCCAGCATTGTATCCTCTCATTGGTCCAATGTTGTCAATATAGTAAATTCAAACTCAATTGTGTTATAGTGTCTTGGGCATAGTTTAAATTGATTGGTTCAAATTGAATTATTGTCAAAACAGCAACCAAAACTCAGGTATCCATCTACTACAAACCGACCGACTCCCACAGCTACCTGGACTACACCTCCTCCCATCCTGCCCCCTGTAAAAACGCCATCCCATTCCAGCATCTGCAGACCTCACTTTCTCCTATCCATTTAACAGCCAATTGTTATATGTATCTACTTTGGAACAGTTCGTCTCTTTGCTGTTCTGTTAGGCAGCTATGGCTGTACTTTAAATTTACTTTTAAAAATTCAGAAAACACTTTCTATCTTAAAGTGAACATACTCTTTTAACTTCTTAACATATGTACCAGACAACATATTTTTAAACATGAAATGGCTCAATGAATAATGACTGTTCAGAATGCCCAGGGAAAGTGCTTGCAGTTCTTCAGATCAGCCCTTAATGTTCCCTCTTTAACACAACCACAATTGCTGTTTCAAGTATAATTGCAGTAAATTAAAAACTTAGTCCTGCTACCATGTGTTCTCTCTATAGCCCAATGTAATATTTGGTTTGACAAATGTATCTGTTGAGATTATTTTCCTTGCTTATGAGGCACTTAAGAAACCCTGACATGTCACTGCTGGACTAGAGCATCAATACCTGTTCAAACCATCCTTACTACCATTTTGGTAATGGAATTCAAGCACATGTTTGGGATCGTTATGGCCTTTTGACAATTTAAGTTGTCTGCTAGCATTTATTAAGATGATTGTGCAAGAGTGTACAGGATGTTGATAGCAGTGCTTCATTTGCCAACCTTGCTACCTGCAGCCAGCTGATCAGGAGTAAACAGATTGTTGCTGAGGGTTTCTGATACTATTTCAAGTTTTACTTAGCTGTTGCTTTTCATTTGCTGTGGTTTTCCAGGTCTTTGAGATCTTCCAGGTCATCTTGTCAAATTGTTAACATCTATCAACATTTGTACTAGAATTTCGCTGAGGACTTCGCTTGAAGAAAGCGAGTGGTGTGTTACTTCACTTTACTGGAGACATTAAAGTCTCTGGGAGAAAGTGGATCCCTTGGTCATTTGACATCTTGCTAGGGACTACCTTTGTCTGGTGGAGAACATGAGCTCAAACACTGCAACAGCAGCTGCTGAAGATGAGGGGAACAAAAGGGTGAAGTGGATTCCTCTGCAACACACACACACACATACTGCCGTGTCCCCCCACCTCTACCACTACCCTCCTCACACCCAGTGGATAAAATACAACCCTGTTCCACTGGGACCTGCAGTGTCAAGGCCAATGACCCTTTCTCCTCAGTGCTTAAGCCATCCTGAAATTAATGCTGTGTCAACCAATGCAATCCACACCTTCAACAGAAGCCACGGCATAGAGGCTACATACACTGCTGCAGGATAGTTACTTATAATCAGTGCTTAAATGGTCAAATTCCATATTGAACATTCAAATCTTGTCAATTTTAGTGTCTCTAGGCAAATTTATGTCATGATAATCATTTACTCCCAAATTGCAAACAAAGACCAGTGTTTACAAATGGCCAGTATAATTAGTATTACGCATATTTAGTTCACCCTTTCACCAAAATAAGCCTCCAAGTATTTTAAATGTTCACTCACTTGTGGACATATCATCTGGATGTTGCTAAAGGATGAATCTTTCAGGCCTTTGCCATGCATTTAGTTTACCGAATCAGAATTTTCCTCATCAGATGAGCATTGACAATTGGAATAGGTCAAGCTGTGCTGTCAGAATGTTAGTATATTGAGAATCTAGAAACGTAAGCATACTTGTGACAATGCTCACATGAAGACCTCACAGCAACAACAACTATTTACATTTAAGCAATGTCTTTATGTAATAAAGTATCCCAAGGTAGTTTTTTTTTGGAGCAATATTAAACTGTATTTGAGTTCAAAATGTGCAAGGATATATTGGGATACATGGCCAAAACATTGTTCAAGTATGATTTACAAAGCCTGATTAAAGGAGGAAGGAGTTGAAGCTCCAGTTAGTAGGGCAGAGGAAGATATTGTTACCAATGGTAGTGAAAACCAGTATTTTTGAAGACTTAAAGACGACGAACACAGCTTGGGGAAAATGTACGGTTGCAAGATGCTTCAAAGTTTGGAAGAGTTTGAAGTCAAGAATGAGAATTTTAAAATCGAGGTATTGCAAAACTCAGAACTAGTGAAAGTCAGGGAGCACAAGATTGATGGATGAATGGGCATTGGTGTGCGCTGTGATATGGGCAGTAGCATTCTAGATACCTTCAGGTTTATGGAATGTGCAATATGCGAGGCCTAATTGAAAAGATGAGTTGAGGGTGGAAAAACGGGGTGGTTGAATATTTCTGCAAGATGTGAGCTGTGATGGGGCAGATTTTATTGCTGATCTGGAGTTCTTGGATGTGTTATGCAGGTGGTTTCAGTTATAGAGAAGATAACTTCGGCCCGAGCATACTCATTGTCAAAAAAAATGAAGTTTACAAATGACCTTATATAGCTACACACAGTAGTTAAAGGAAAATGTGGAGTTGATGACAAGGAGTAACATTAACGACATTAGGACATAGTACAGTACAGACCCTTTGGCCCTCTGTTGTGCTGACCTTTTATCCTACTCTAAGATTAAACTAAACTTCATACCCCTCATTTTACTATCATCCATGTGTCTATCCAAGAGTCGCTTAAATGTGCCGAATATATCTGACTCCACTGCTAGCAGTGCATTCCACGTACCCACTACTCTCAGTGTAAAGAACCTACTTCTGACATCTCCCCTAAACCTTCATCCAATCACCTTAAAATGATGCCCCCTTGTGATTGCAGTTTCCACCCTGGGAAAAAGTTTCTGGCTATCCACTCTTATCTATGCCTCCCATCATCTTGTATACTGCTATCAAGTGACCTCTCATCCTTCTTTGCTCCAATAAGAAAAGCCCTAGCTCCCTCAACCTTTCTTCATAAGACATGCCTCCAGTCCAGGCAGCAGCCTGGTAAACGTCCTCTGCACCCTAGCTAAAGCTTCCTTATCCTTCCTATAATGAAGCAACCAGAACTGAACACAATATTTCCAAGTGTGGTCTAACCTTGCAGCTCTTAAACTCAATCCCCCTCCTAATGAAAGCCAACACATCATATGCCTTCTTAACAGCCCTTACAACTTGGGTGGCAATTTTGAGGGATCTACAGACAAGACCCCCAAGATTCCTCTGTTCCTCCACACTGCCTTTAACCCTGTATCTGCATTCAAATTCGACCTTCCAAAATGAATCACTTCAGTTTTCTAGGTTGAACTCCATCTGACACTTCTTAGCCCAGCCCTGCATCCTGTCAATGTCCCATTGCAACCTATAACAGCCCTCTACACTATCCACAATTCTGCCAACCTTCATGTCATCGGCAAACTGACCAACTCACCTTTTCACTTCCTCTTCAGAGTCATTGCTCTTTGTGATTTTTATAAATGACATGTTCCCGCCATTGTCCATGATCAGCCCCACCCTCACTCTGGCCATTCTCTTGTTCCTCACATAAGTGTAGAATGCTTTGAGGTTTTCCTTAATCCTACGCGCCAAGGCTTTTTCATGCCCTCCTCTACTGGTCCTAGGTCCATTTTTATAAATGGGACCTCTGCTCTTTGTGATTTTTATAAGAGGTCCCAGAACAGGTTCCTGTGGAACATCACTGGTCACCAAGCTCTAGGCTGAATACTTTCCATCTACCACCACCCTCTGTCTTCTATGGACCAGCCAATTCTGTATCCAGACAGCCAAATTTCCCTGTATCCCATGCCTCCTTACTTTCTGAATGAGCCTATCATTCAGAACCTTATCAAACACAGTGCTAAAAGCCATGTACATCATGTCCACTGCTCTACCTTCATCAATATGTTTTAACACATCCTCAAAGAATTCAATAAGGCTTGTGAGGCATGACCTGCTCCTCAGAAAGCCATGCTGACTATCTCTAATCAAACTGTGTTTTTCCAAATAATCATAAATCCTATCTCTCAGAATACTCTCCAATAATTTGCCCACCACCGATGTGAGATTGATTGATTGGTCTGTAATTCTCAGGGTTATCCCTGTTTCTTTTCTTGAACAAGGAAATAACATTTGCCACCTTCCATTCATCTGGTACTACTCCAATGGACAGTGTGGATGCAAAGATCATCACCAAAGGTGCAACAATCTCTTCCCTCGCTTCCTATAGTAACCTTTAGTATATCCTTCCTGGCCCTGGGCACTTATCTGTCCTTATGTTTTTCAAAGTTTGCAGCATACCCTTCCCCTTAACATCAATCTGTTCAGGCATATCGGCCTGTTTCATGCTGTCCTCACAAATGACAAAGTCCCTCTCTAGTGAAATCTGAAGCAAAGTATTCATTCAGGATCTCCCCTACCACCTCCAATTCCAGATACATGTTCCCGCCATTGTCCATGATCAGCCCCACCCTCACTCTGGCCATTCTCTTGTTCCTCACATAAGTGTAGAATGCTTTGAGGTTTTCCTTAATCCTACGCGCCAAGGCTTTTTCATGCCCTCCTCTACTGGTCCTAGGTCCATTCTTCAGTTCCTTCCAGGCTACTTTGTAACCCTCTAGAGCCATGTCTGATCCTTGCTTTCTTAACCTTCAGTAAGCTTCATTCTTCCTCTTGACTAGATTAGGTTCCCTACAGTGTGGAAACAGGTCCTTAGAACCATCAAGTTCACACCGACTCTCCAAAGAGTAACCCATCCAGACCCATTTCCCTCTGGCTAATACACCTAACACTATGCACAATTTAGCATGGCCAAATCACCTAACATGCACATATTTGGACTGTGGGAGGAAACCGGAGCACCCGGAGGAAACTCACGCAGACACTGGAAGAAAACTCCACACGGACAAGGCTGGAATTGAACTGGGGTTCCTGGCACTGTGAGGCAGTAGTCAGACTAGATGTTCCACATCCAAGGTTCCTTCACCCTACCATCCTTTCCTTGCCTCGCTGGGATAAACCAATCCAGCACTCACAGCAAGTTCTCCCTAACAGCCGCCTCATTTCTGTTGTGCATTTCCCTGAGAATATCTGTTTCCAATTTATTCTCCACAATTCCTACCTAATAGCATTGCAATTCCCCCACCTCCGATTAAATACTTTCCCATACCATCTGCTCTTATCCCTCTTCATGACAATAGGAAATTGTGATCACTATCACCAAAATGCTCTCCCACCGAGAGATCTGACACCTGATCTGGTTTGTTGCCAAGCACCAAAACCAATATGGCCTCCCCTCTAGTCAGCCTATCTACATAATGAGCCAGGAATCCTTGTTGGACACACCTGACAAAATCTGCTCCATCCAAACTATTTGCACTGAGAAGGTTCCAGTCAATATTAGGGAAGTTGACCAAGCGCAATCCAATATTCAGTTGGGGGAGACCTCTGCTTACTCAATGTTAGATGAGCAGCATAACACTGTGGAGATTGAGAGGGGTTAAGGTAGTGGTGCAGATGTCGTCACTGTACATCTCGAACCAACTGAATGATGTTACTGAGGAATAGCATGTTCATGAGAAATAGTTTGGGGCCAACAGTGGGTTCTTTGGGGACTCCAGAGGAACTGTAGAGATGGGAAGTGAATCTATTTTGGGTGATTTTCTGACCATGATAGATAAGAATCAACATAGGCATGAGTGGGCTCACTTGTCTGGATGACTGAGAGACATTGAAATAAACTCTTTTCAGTTCTATGAAAGGCTGCAGATAGCTTGAAAAGGATGAGGAGGGGTTGTTTATCATAGTCACAAATTAAATTTTACATGACTTGGACAAAGATAAAGGTGATTTTGATGCTGTGATAAGGGAAGGATGCATTGGAGTTGCAAAAAAAAAAACATGAGGCAACAGCATAAGAGAGGATGAGAGACAAGTAGGAGGTTTAAAGATATGCCAAACCAGGGGAGTCAGGGATAGATTATTTGGGGTGGGAAGATGATGGCAGATCTGAACGGGTGGAATGCCCCTTCAGCATTTCACATCTTAAAAAAATACCAAGTGTAGTTTTTGTCTTGTATTCTGGCTTATGTGTTCTTATCTGACCAATATTTACTGCTCTCAAATGATCCAACTCAGCTGGGTATCACCCAAGATTAAGCTCCCGTGGTGTGCAGTGATGAAAATAAATCTGGGGCTATTTCAAGAGTTGGATAAAAGGAAATGACTGGCCAAATTTGATTAATAAGTCATAGATTGGGCATGCCCCATTTGATGACTGAAAATACCATGAGAAAGCTTTCAGCTATTGTTAATATAACTTTAAAAGTTACATATCAATTTTCAACATAATGTGGAATGGGTTTGAAGTATCTGTAATTGATGATATCAAATATCAAACTGCAATAATAATTCAAACCAATGCCAGTTTTTGAAAACTTGTAGCATTTAATGCTTTCTTTTTAAGGTCAAGGCTGCTTTGGATATCGTAACTGAACGACACAGCACTTTCACTGAATTTGGAAACAGCTCCTGCCATGTCGGCCACATTGTTAAAGACCTTTGTAACTTTGAAGATAAGTCTCAGGTAATTGCTGATAATCATTTAAATGTTGTGAAAGTATTTAGAAATTGCTGTGTTCCTGGATCTTTTAAACAGTCTTCCACATGGAGAATTTGGAACCTCTAAGCCTGTTTAGCCATGGACTGCAATCACTGTCATTGTTTGATAAGTGAATTGAAAGACATTAAAGGTACAAATGGAAGGGGTGACTGTTAGGGAGAAGTCAATATCATTTCAAAATCAAGTAACAGGACAAGGAGTAAATAAGCAGTCAGAAATCCTACTCAGGTACAAAACATAATGATAGAACTATAAGCAGGGTATTGATTAAATTAGAAGGAAATAATAAAGAGGTGATTAAAGCACAGCATTTGAGGAAAGGTGGATGTTGATAGCCTGAATAAGAGTTCTGCAGAATCCTAGAATTCCTAAAGTGTGGAAACAAGTCATTTAGCCCAACAAGTCCACACCAACTCTCTGAAGATCAACTCATCCAGACTCACCCCGCTACCCTGTAAAGCTGCATTTCCCATGGCTAATCTGCCTAATTTGCACGTCCCAAGCAATTTAGTATGACCAATCTACCTAATCTGCACATCTTCAGACTGTGGGAGGAAACCGGAGCACCCAAGGAAACCTTTGCAAACATGGGAGAATGTGCAAACTCTACACAGTCGCCCGAGGCTGGAATTGAACCCTTGGCCCTGTGCGGCAGCAGTGCTAACCACTGAAACACTATGCTGCCAGACAAATGCAATAACAAATAAATTAAATAAATGAAATGAGCTGCATATGGGTGGAACTGAGTGACAGTTCAAAGTTTGTGAGAAGATTTGTAGCTCGGGTGCTCATTGCTGTGGTTCTGTTCGCCGAGCTTGAAGTTTTTGTTGCAAACGTTTCGTCCCCTGTCTAGGTGAATTCATGTTGCTTGTCGTCTGCGTGTGTGGCTACTAGGGATAGCTGGTCGTGTCGTTTCGTGGCTAGTTGATGTTCGTGGATGCGGATCGTTAGCTGTCTTCCTGTTTGTCCTATATAGTGTTTTGTGCAGTCCTTGCATGGGATTTTGTACACTATATTAGTTTTGCTCATGCTGGGTATCGGGTCCTTTGTTTTGGTGAGTTGTTGTCTGAGAGTGGCTGTTGGTTTGTGTGCTGTTATAAGTCCTAGTGAGTGACAGTAAAGGATCTAAACCTGCAAGAGGTGTGGATACACCCCTCGGTAAGAATCTGATGTGCTAGATTGTGCAAATACAGAAAATAATAGGCGGATACGAAACAAGACCAGAGTAGTGTTAATGCGTGATTTTAACTTAAATTGGAAGAGGAAGACAAGCATCCGTCAGAATTTCTGGAGTGTGTCTGAGATTTCTTACAGCAATGTTTTCTGGATGCAACAAGGGGACAGCAATATTGGATTTAGTAATGAGTAATCACCTGGATTTAATTAGTTAAAAATCACACAACACCAGCTTATAGTCCAACAGGTTTAATTGAAAGCACACTAGCTTCCAATTACATCTGTTGGACTATAACCTGGTGTTGTGTGATTTTTAACTTTGTAAACCCCAGTCCAACACCGGCATCTCCAAATCATGGATTTAATTAGTAACCTAATTGTGCTTGAACATTTAACAGAATAGTTAACAGAACGTGATCATGTTCAATGTAGCATTTGAATGAATGAATGAATCAGCAGCTAGAGTCTTAGATTCAGGTAAGGCAGACTTTAATGAGATGAGGCACAGACTATCCACAGTAAACTGTTAAAACTTGCTAATAGCTAAAACAACTGAAGGATAGTGAAGAATGTTTAAAGAAACATTTAACATCATACAAAGCCAGTTAATACCCCTGAGAGGGAAAAACGCCATCTTACATGCAAAACAGCCATGAACAGGTTATAAACAGGATATACTGAGGGAATCCTAAGAAGAATATAAAGGCAGCAGGAGTATACTTAAGAGGGAAATCAGGAGGGCAAAAAGGGGACATAAGATAGCTTTGGCAAATAGGGTTTATCCAAAGGGTTTTTACAAATACATTGAGGACGAAAGGATAACTAGAGAATGAATAGGGCCCCTCAAAGATCAGCAAGGAGGCCTTTGTGTGGAGCCACAGGAGATGGGGAAGATACTAAACGAGTATTTTGCATCAGTATTTATTGTGGAGGAGAGTGTAGTGCTGTAAAAGCACAGCAGGTCAGGCAGCATCTGAGGAGCAGGAGAATCGACATTTTGGGCATAAGTCCTTCATCAGGAATGAGGCTTGTGGACCAGGGGAGGCTGAGAGATAAATGGGAGGGGGGTGGGGTTGGGGGGGGGAAGATAGCCTCATTCCCCACCCCACCATATTATCCCAGTCCCAAACCTCCAATTAGGCACCACCCTCTGACCTGTCCATTGCCTTTCCCATCTATCCGCTCCACCCTCCTTTCTGACCTAGCACCTTCTCCCTCACCTTCGTCTACCTAGCGCAATCCACATCTGACAGAAAGTTATCTGTACCTCCACCAATGTCATCTTGCGGATTGTTTTAAGAACATCTCTGGGACACCTGCACCAGCCAACACCACCGTCCCGTGGCTGAACACTTTAACTCCCCCTCCCATATTGTTAAGGACATGCAGGTCCTGGGCCGTCTCCATCGCCAAACCCTTACCACCAGACGCCTGGAGGAAGAACACCTCATATTCCGCCTTGGGACCCTGCAGGATCAATATGGATTTCAACAGTTTCCTCATTTCCCTCCCCCCACATTATCCCAGTCCCAAGCCTCCAAATCGGCACCGCCCTCCTGATCTGTTCATCACTTTTCTCATCTATCCACTCCACCCTCCCTCCCACCCAAACCTAACACCTTCTCCCTCACCTTCATCTAACTATCAAATTCTCAGCTATCCCTCCCCCCGCCCCACCCCTCCTCCCATTTATTTCTCAGCCTCCCGGCCCACAAGCCTCATTCCTGATAAAGGACTTATGCCCAAAATGTCGATTCTCCTGCTCCTCAGATGCTGCCTGACCTGCTGTGCTTTTACAGCACCACACTCTTGATCTCAAGCATCTGCAGTCCTAACTTTCTCTTACGTGGAGAAGGACATGGAATGTATAGAGTGTAGGGAGATAGATGGTGACAGTTTGAAAAATGTCCATATTACAGAAGTGGAAGTGCTGGAAGTCTTGAAATGCGTAAAGGTGGATACATCCCCAGGACCTGATTAGGTGTACCCTAGAACTCTGTGGGAAGCTAGAGAAGTGATTGCTGGGCCCCTTGCTGAGATATTTGTATCGTTGATAGTCACAGTTGAGGTGCCGGAAGACTGGAGGTTGGCTAACATGGTACCACTATTAAAGAAAGGTGGTCAGGACAGGACGGGTAACAATAGACCGGTGAGCCTGACATCGGTGGTGGGCAAGTTGTTGGAGGGAATCCTGAGGGACAGGATTTACACAGGATTTACATAAATTACACGTGTTTGGAAAGGCAAGGACTGATTAGGGGTAATCAACATGGCTTTGTGAATGGGCAATCGTGTCTCATGAACTTGATTTGAGTTTTTTGAAGAAGTAACAAACAGAATTGATGAGGGCAGAGCAGTGGACATGATCCATATGGACTTCAGTAAGGCTTTCAACAAGATTCCTGATGGGAGACTGGTTAGCAAGGTGAGACCTCATGGAATACAGGGAGAACTAGCCATTTGGATACAGAACTGGCTCAAAGGTAGAAGTCAGAGGGTGGTGGTGGAGGGTTGTTTTTCAGACTGGAGGCCTGTGACCAGTGGAATGCCACAAGGATCGGTGCTGGGTCCACTACTTTTTGTCATTTACATAAATGGTTTGGATGTGAACATAAAAGGTCTAGTTAGTAAGTTTGCAGATGACCCCAAAATTGGAAGTGTAATGGACAGTGAAGAAGGTTGCCTCAGAGTACAATGGGATCTTGATCAGATGGGCCAATGGGTTGAGGAGTGGCAGATGGAGCTTGCTGCATTTTGGGAAAGCAAATCTTGGCAGGACCTTACCATTAAGGGTATAAGTCCTAGGGAGTGTTGCTGAACAAAGAGACCTTGGAGTTCTGGTTCACAGCTCCTTGAAAGTGGAGTCGCAGATAGATAGGATGGCGAAGAAGGTATGCTTTCCTTTATTGGTCAGAGTATTGAGTGTAGAGTTGGGAGGTCATGTTGTCGCTGTACAGGATGTTGATTAGGCCACTTTTGGAATATTGCCTGTAGTTCTGGTCTCCTTCCTATCAGAAGGATTATGTGAAACTTCAAAGGGTTCTGAAAAGATACAAGGATATTGCCGGGTTGGGGAGGATTTGAGCTATAGAGAGAGGTTGAATAGGCTGGGGTTCTTTTCCCGGAGCATCAGAGGCTTATGGAGATTCATAAAATCATATGAAGGGAAGGATAGGATAAATAGACAAGGTCTTTTCCCTGGGTTGGGAGAGTCCAGAACTAGAGGGCATAGGTTTAGGGTGAGAGGGGAAAAATATAAAAGAGACCTGAAGGGCAACTTTTTGATGCCGAGAATGGTGAGTGTATGGAATGAGCTGCCAGAGGAAGTGGTGGAGGCTAGTATAATTACAATATTTCAAAGGTATCTGAAAGGATAAATAAATAGAAAGGGTTTGGAGGGATATGGGCCAGGTGCTGGCAAGATTGGGATATCTGGTCGGCATGGACTGAAGGGTCTGTTTCTGTGCTGTACATCTCTGTGACTCTATGACAGTTAAGGAGTCAAGGGACAACATAAAACTAAACAAAAGGGCTCACAAAAATGCAAAAAACAGCACAGATCTTGTTGAATGGAAAAGATACAAAGATTAGCCAAAGGTTAGAAAGCAGCTTGTAAGCATGACTGAAAGGGACTATGAAAGGAATCTTGACAGGGTGATCAAAATCATTGAGGAAATTTTAGTTACCTAAAGGGAAAGCAGTAGTCAGGAGCAATGTTGGCCCACTAAAAACTGAAGGTAGGGATACTGCCAATAGCTATTGGGGGAAATGGCAGAAGTGCTGACTGATTACTTTGCCTCAGTATTTACAGTAGGAAAAGGAGGATAGCTCACCAGAAGTTGCAAGGAAATTAATAGTGGGCTGCGGGCAGGGACTGAAGAAATTTAAGGACTATAAAACATTGGGAAAGAGGAAATTAATGGAATTAAAGAGTGACCAATTCCCAGGACCTGATGATTTCCACCTAAAGAGTGTTAAAGGATGTCAGGGAGCAGTTTGTAGACATCCTAACTATAATCTTTCAGAGTGCCCTAGATATGGGTTTGGAAAATGCCACATAATACTCCACCTTTAAGAAGGATGGAAGAGGAAAACCAAAGAATTACAGACCATTGAGGCTAATATCTGTGGTAGGGACTTTGTTGGAGTCTAGAATCAAGGATGGGATAACTGTACTTCTCAAAATTTTTAGTTAATCATGGACAACAATATGGATTCATGACAGGTAGGTTATACCTGATAAAACTCATTGACTTTTTCTTTGAAGAGGTGACTGAGATAGTGGATAGGGAATGGTCTAAGGATGTTTTATATGGATTTCCAGAACACGTTTAATGATGTACCACTTAAGAGATTGTTAACTAATGTAGAAGCCTTAGTTGGGGATTGAAGGTAAATTACTGACATGGCTGGGAAATTGGTTGAGTGGCAGGTGACAAAGTAGGGATAATGTGTCAATTCTTGAATGGCAGGATGTGATCAGTGATGTCCTGAAGGATTTGTGTTAGTGCCTCAATTAATCACATTATTTCGTGTGAGGCTCTCTATTTTGTATGTAAAAAAAATAGATCAGGGTACTTTCGAGAAGGTATGAAGTTAAATATAGTGAATGTCCAAAGAGACATGGGGGTTCAGGCACATGGATCTTTAAAATGCCATGAAGAGGTGCGGAAAATAAGCAAGTTAATGGAATGCTTGCCTTTGTATCTCAAGGACTGAAGTATACGGATGCAGAATTTATACTGCAGTTATGCAAAACTCTGGTTAGATTCCACTTGAAGCACTGTGAGCAAATCTGGACATAGCACCTTTCGAAGGATAATTGGCCTTGGAGGGAGTACAACGTAAATTTACAAGAATGATTACCTAACCCCTGAAGCCCAGTTATGAGGAGAGATTATATAAATTTGGCCAGTTTTCTCTCAACTTTAGAAGATTAAGGGATGATCTGATTGAAGTCTTCAAAATATTAATAGGAAAAGACATGGTAGATAAAGATAAACTACTTCCATTGGTTGGGGATTCCAGAATTAGGAAGGCACAGTCTGAGAATTAGGGTGGAGACTGTTCAGGAGAGATGTTAGGAAAACATTCTACACAAATGGTGATAAATGTTTGGAACTCTCTTCCACAAATGGTAGTTGAAGCTAGATTAGTTGTTAATTTTCAATCTGAGATAGATAAAGTTTTGTTAAGCAAAAGTATAGATGGATATGGGCCTAAGGCAGATATACGGAGTTAAGCTGAGTAGCCTACTTCTGTTCCTCTGTTCCTAACCAGATACACTATCTCACTCATGAGCACATCTCCGTCTCCCAACAAGTATTTACATCAAACTTTGGGCAAAGTTGAACTTAACAAGCCCAGGATAGTGATGTTTGTTCAAAAATCTAGTCAGGGGTTCTGAAAGCAGAAGGGATGGGAACCAGGCAGTTAATAGACAAGTGCCAGGAAAGGTCACCTCCAACAAGAGAGAATCTAATTATCTCCTGATGGCATTAATTGACATTGTTGCCTCAGCTCTGTCCTGTCAATATCCTGGACATTCCCACTGACCAGAAACAGAACTGGATCAACCATGTAAATACTGTGGCTACAGGACCAGGTCAGAAGCTGAAAGTTTTGTAGTGCATAACTTACTAGCTGGTACTTTAAAATACTGCCCACCATCCACAAAGATTTAGAGTATTTATTTAAAGATTACCAAGGAGATATATACTCCAGAGCACACAACAATAAGATTGCATTCTGTGAAATATATTAATGCTTATATTTTAAAAATATCCCAATGAACATATGCTAGTTGCATCATGTTAACTTGTTTCTGGCTTTCATTAAACAAAGCTCATTTATGTTTTCTGAATTGTAAATGCAGCTGGAAAGGAAAATGCCAATGTTATAGTATTTTGAAAGAAACCTCATGCTTGTGTTGTAACAGGAAGTATTAGAGAAAGCTGAAACCTTGGCAGTTCAAGGGGATCACCTTATTGAGGACAATCACTACGCTGTGGATTCAATTCTTCCCAAATGCATCGAGCTGCGAGCTGTGTGTCGCAACCTGGCGAATGGACTAAAAACCAAAAAGGAACTGCTTAATCAATCAATGGAGTTGCACAAGAGGCTGGAACAGGTAGAAATAATACTGAACTATATAAAAAGTAAGAAATCATATAGAATACTGGTATCTGTATTAAGTGTATTGTCTACAAGACAGTGGTTCAGGCATAGAACCTCATCCACTGAGTTTGCTTGCGGTAAATATCCTTTCTGAAAAGTTGATGCTTGTCACACTGTTGAGAAATGAAAGGACCATACTCAAACTGTGCATGTTATGACAAGACACGTATTTTGAAGAGAGAATCTGAGCAGAGAGAGATTTTTTGATTTAATCCAAACAGGTTTTTTTTCTTTTCTTATATTTTCATGGAATGTAATTGTTGCTGGTATAGCAGCATTTGTTGTCCAACCCTCAAATTGAATGGTTTGCTATTTTCCCAGTCCCGGAATAACATTGGCAACGGTGAGTCAGTTGGCAAAATATGTCGATTGGAAAAATGAGATTCTTGATGTTGAACTACAGGTTGGAATAGTGATATAAGAATCTCACTAATAAGTGGTAAGAGGCGTATTTGCATGTATTAGCATTTCATTAATTCTTAATCTTGCCTGTTTTATATGCAAAAACAGAGTTTGCTGGAAAAGCTCAGCAGATCTGGCAGCATCTATGAAGAGAAATCAGAGTTAACATTTTGGATCTGGAGATCCTTCCTCAGAAATCCTTTGTGGAAGGGTCACTGGTCCTGAAATGTTAACTCTGATTTCTCTTCACAGATGCTGCCAGGCCTGCTGAGATTTTCCAGCAACTTCTGTTTCTGTTACAATTGATGTTGATGTCTTATTGTGCCTGTACTGATTGCACACTCTCCTCTTCCCATAGGCCATGCAGTGGTGTGATTCTGGGATTTATTTGCTAGCCTCACAATCTGTTGATAAATGTCAGTCTCAGGATGGGGCAGAGGCAGCCCTGCAGGAAATTGAGAAGTATCTGGACACCGCATCAGGCCAGAAACTGGAGGATCTTAGTAACATCACTAACAAATATAAAGCTATACTTGGAGATGACCTCATGGTAATTATTTGAAAATATTGGAAATATTAATGATCCCATGAATCAAATTCCTTGCATTAAACTGAGCTTACCTGCATCAAGTCTTTTCAGCACTGACCCCAATAAAGTTTGTAAGGTGAAATGAATCATGCACCACCTCCTGTGCACAAAGCTGCTTATGCTTTTGGGAAGTGCATTAGTGAGATTGTCCCCAGAGTAGTGCATACCTTTCTGCCTTCTTCACTATGGGGAGTTACACTGCATTCGAATCCGTTCACAGTAGATTTACTAGGCTGATTTCTGTGATTAAAGACCTATCTTGTAAGGCAAGTTTGGGCAGTGTGAGGCCGTGCTCATTGGAATGAGAGGTGATCTTATTGAAACATTTAAGATTCCAACAAGTCTTGACAGAGTTGCTGAGGGGATGCATCTTCATATAGGTGATATCTGGATTGAGTCAGAACAATTAAAATAAATATCACCCATTTAAAGTGGAGATGAAGAGGAATTTATACTCTTAGGATCATTAGCCCTTGAAATTCTGTTCTACAGAGACCAATGAAGATGAGTTATTCATTTATTCAAAACTGAGTCAGGCAATTCCTTGATCAAAAAGGGAGCCGATGGTTATTGAATGCAAGCAGGAAAGTTGATCAAAGTCTTATCAATCATGGTCTTGTTGAATGTCACAGCATATTTAAATAGCATGCTCCTGCTCTGATTTCTTGTGTTTGTTTTAAACTTTGGTGACTGCTGTGGGGTGTTGAGATGGATTGAGGTGGTGGAAAATGCCCAGGGTCCCTCCTTGCATTTGACTCAATTACATTCCCTTTCAATACCTGAGTAAGGTCCAGTGTTAAAACAAATTAAATTGTATCTTGTATTTCTTTATGTAACATGCTAGTGCCTTGAAGTAGAGCCAACTGGTGTTCCCTATGTGCATTTATTTTTCTTTCTCTGGTATAGCAGCTCACTGTGGATCACAGGAGTGGCAACTCACTGTACAATTGGTCCTTACTCACTTTTACATTGCCTCTACCTCATCATTTGTCTTTGAGCAGTTAAAAGCTTCACTTGGTACAAGGCAATTAACAAACAGAGGGGCCCTGATGCATTTGGATCTCTGCCGAGTTCCAAGTGACTTCACCGAAATCCTTTTGAAAACAATCTGAAAACTGTCAGTAAATCCCTCCACTCAATCACTCAATTCTCCAAATCATCTCAAGGATTCCTGCTCTTAGATTAGTCCAAACAGCAGCTGAAAGAATTGAAATTGCCTGAAACAGTGGTTGCATTCAATAAAGACAAGGATGAACTGTCTCTTCTACTTTACCCCCTCAGCTGGTTGTAACAAGGTTAATTCAAACAGTATCCATTCCTTTGTGGACAGTGTTCTCCCTGACCAAACTTATGTATGCTTTAAAAGGAACTAAGTTAAACAGGCTTCCTTGATTTAACAAAAGAGTGAGGTTGTGAATTACTAAACATGAGAAGAATTATTAGTACAATGCATATACACATATTTGTGGAATAAGAACTTAATCTTAGAAAAGAAGGAAACTTTTGGAAAAAACATAACAGATCTGAGGTGTTCATGAACTGGCAGTGTTCAGAGTGAGAGAATGTATTTTTTCTTTCTTTACTTGCATTGTAAAGGTGTTTTAATTTTCTTTATTCATTCAGGGGATATGGACTTCACTGGCTATGCCAGCCTTTGCCCATCCATAATTGTCCTAGAGAAGGTAGTTGTGAGCTGCCTTCTTGAATCGCTGTAGTCCATTTTGGGTAGGTGCATCCCCAGTGCTGTTGGGGAGGGAGTTCCAGGATGTTGACCTTGCAACAGTGAAGGAACCGTGATATGTTTGCAAGTCTGAAGTGTGTGACTTGGAGGGCAACTCTTAGATGGTGGTGCTCCCATGTATCTGCTGTCTTTGTCCTTTCATGAGTGTCATGTTGCTTCATTCATTTTGCAGGCTCCCGTTCTAAAAATCTTCCAAAAACAAGAGGAGATGGAAGAAATGTTTGAAAAGCGAAGTATAAGTCTTAAGAAGCTGGCTGCAAAACAAACCCGTCCAGTGCAACCAGTGGCTCCTCGTCCTGAAGGAATTCCAAGATCACCCATCTCCTACCCAAGCCCAGGTATTGTTAGACTTTTTCAAAAGTGAGAGTCATAGACTCATACACTGAAATAGACACTTCAGCCCAATTCGTCCATGCCGACCGGGTTTCCTGAACAGAACTCATTCTATTGGCCCATGTTTGACCAATATCTCTGTAAAACATTTTTATCCATGTACCTGTGCAAATGTCTTTAAATGTTGTAATTGTATTCACCCCTACCACTTCCTCTGGCAGCTTGTTCCATATACGCACCACCCTCTGTGTGAAAAAGTCGCCGCTCAGGTCCTTTTTAAATCTTGTCCCTCTCACCTTAAACCTATGCCCTCTAGCTTTGGACTCCTCTACCCTGGGAAAAAGACTTTGGATATTCAGTTTATCTATGCCTTCATGATTTTATCAATTTCTATAAGGTCACCCTCAGCATCCTACCCTCCAGGGGAAGAAGTCCCAGCCTATCCAACCTCTCCTTAGGACTCAAACCCTCCAGTTTTGGTCACATCCTTGTAAGTCTTTTCTGCACCTTTCCAATTTAGTAACATCCTTTCTATAGCAGGATGACTAGAATTGTATGCAGTACTCAAAGTGTGCCCATACCAATATTTTGTACAGCTGCACGCAGTGCTCTGACTGATGAAGGCAAGCATGCCAAATGCCTCCTTTATCCCCCTTTCTATCATTTTACATGAAATTTCCATTCTTTTAATTATTTGATAGTATTTTTGATATTGTAGCTTAACTAGACTGTACCGCTTGTAACTACACATTCAGAATGTTACTTTATTAATTATATTTGCAATTCAGAGAGTACAGAGCAATCTTATATTTAGTTAAACCAAGGTTTTTTTTTTAAAATCTAGAGGGCGTGTTATTAATCTACCAGATTTATTGATACTTTCAGTTTTATATATCCTATCTAATGTTTCTGAGACACTTAATTAGTAGAGTTTCTGTCACAGAATTGCTGCCAATAGAAGCTTTGAGAATAGAAATGATACCCAAGTTTTTCAAGCCTTGTGGGAGCTGTAATGGTTTTCATTTATGTCACAATTGGGAACAAGTTTTGGGTATTGCCTTTCTTTAGAAAACATTCTCCCACAGGTCAATAAATCACCTTTCATATATGATCAAATTGTTTTGGGAGTCAGTGGTGGTTGCCATTTGTACATTTCCCATCATTAACCAGCTATCCAATTTCTGATCCAAACCGCTAAATCACCGTCAATCCCATGCCTCTGTATTTTCTGCAATAGCCTCGTGTAGAGAACCTTATCAAATGCTTTACTGAAATCCATATACACCGCATCGACCACTATACCCTCATTCACCTGTTTAGAGTTCTTTGAGAAGGTGACCAGTAAGGTTTGTGAGGCACGACCTATCCTTCACAAAATCGTGTTGACTTTCCCTAATCAACTTGTTCCTCTCTAGATGATAAATCCTATCTCTTATAACTTTTTTTTGACACTTTATCCACAACTTAAGTAACGCTCACTGGTCTATAATTACTGGGGTTGTCTCTACTCCCCTTCTTGAACAAGGGAACAACATTTAATATTCTCCAGTCTTCTAGCGCTATTCCTGAAGACAGTGACAACATAAAGATCAAAGGTAAAGGCACTGCAATCTCCTCTTGGTATCCAAGAGAAGCCTAGGATAAATTCCATCCAGCCCAGGGGATTTATTTATTTTCACACTTGCACCCTGCTTTGACTTTGTGCCTCTCTTATCCACAAAAAGAAATCATGGCAAAAACACTGAGTCACCTGAAGACTCCAGGCATACTGTGGAGCCCTGAGGCTGTGATCTCTCCTTGGGCTGGGTGCTCCACCTCCACCTCTGCCCATACTGTCCCTGGCCTTGCTGTTTGCCGAGGATCTCCTGCATGTGCATTTGCCTTCTATGGAAGGTCTCTCCAGTGACTAATATGCCTCCAGCGGCAGGCTGAAATGACCTATATTGGGAACACAAGAATGAAAGAAGCCCTTAGATGTCAGGAGAATTATTGGTGGCATACCACTTAGATGAGGACTGACCACACTTCTCCATACAGTGAGACGTGCTGGACGGGATAACAAAGAGTACATCTCAATCATTCATTGAGCATTAGCCTCAGCACATGCAGCAACTCAATAAAGATGCTGCACCAGTTGAGTGACCAGCACATGACGACAAAAAGAAGTACTTGCTGTACTCCGAAATCCTGCGTACCTTTCAAACTCTCATTGCATTCAGTATGGACCATCATTAAATTTACATGATACATGATGAAATGATCATGTGTGGCTCTCACAGCAACCTTAGAATTTGCACAAATAATGAATTACCTCTGGTCAACGTTTGCCTTTTTACATTATTAGATTAGATTACATTACAGTGTGGAAACAGGCCCTTCGGCCCAACAAGTCCACACCGACCCGTCAAAGCGCAACCCACCCATACCCCTATATTTACCCATTACCTAACACTATGGGCAATTTAACATGGTCAATTCACCTGACCTGCACATCTTTGGATTGTGGGCGGAAACCGGAGCACCCGGAGGAAACCCACGCAGACACTGGGAGAATGTGCAAACTCCACACAGTCAGTCGTCTGAGGCGGGAATTGAACCCAGGTCTCAGGCACTGTGAGGCAGCAGTGCTAACCACTGTGCCACCGTGCCGCCCACAAATTATCGCTGGTTAATTTCAATAACATTAAAATGCCAGTGTTCACTTTGCAGGCATCAGTGGCATGGTGCAAATTGCTTTTGACCACATCTGACCTTCAAACACCTACACTCTGCAAACACAGCAAATATGTAATGAAATTATTGCAAATTAAATGTAGCTGGCATTTGCAAATGGCTCATTTCTGTATTTGTTCCTTCAGTGTTCTCTGTGGAAAATATGGACACTGCACTTTCACACATCAGACTGCTCATCCTGGACATTGTGCCAGCCATTTTCTAGTAGCAATTTGTATGTACAGAATGGCAAGTGGTGGCAGGGAACACAGCTTGTGGTGAATACCATTTTCACTAAGCTCTGCTGATTACCAGGTACCGCCAAAGCTTCCATGTCTCCTCAATCCTCTCACTCCCCAACAGCCCATTTCCAACATTGCCACCCTCCACTCCCATGCACAGACTCACCACATTGACCTTGGCCTACAGCTGCCAACCATGAATCTCAGATTACACCTTAATGATGCCATCCTGATCTTCTATACTCCCCTTCTGAAGGCCACAGTAATGGTCGCTGCCACTTGTTCCCATTGCCTACCATACCCTCTACATCCTCCGTGCTTGTACTTACCTTGATCCCCACCTTTAATGGCAGTGATCCTCTGCTGCCCCTACGAGTCGCCCTTGCACCTTCCTGAACCCTTGATGGATGTAGCCCTCGGACTGCATTCACCCAAGACCACTAACCGTGATAAGCAGTCCTAGATGTGACTGACTGCTGTGTTTATATCTCTCTGACTGCTGTGTTTATATCTCTCCAACTGCTGCTGCTGGGCTTGCAGAATTGCCCCCTGCCAACTCACTGGATTGTATGTGGACATAATCCCTGACTGAGGGCATCCCAAGTGTATGTGTGCACTGTACTCCTGACTGATGTATGAGAATCAATGACGGACAGATTTGGTCTGCACTGTATAGTGCATGTTCCGCATCACAGGGATGCAGGATTGGGATTTCAATGGAGACAGCTAAACAGATTTAGGTGATCAAAATCACAAATAGTATTAGAAAATCATTTAGGAAATGACTCATGCAATCTTTCTGTAACCTTAGTGTTCCTTTTCATAAATATCTGTTAGTTACAGCAGCCTTGGGGATCCATGACTCTTGTTGCATCTAATGTGCTGCTTTGGAGTGATTAGAGTTGTATGCTATTTTCTGTATGAACTAAAAGCCAATTCCAGGCCTTGTCCTTGCCTACTGCTTGTCTTTATGCCCTATTGTTGGAAATTGAAACTAATGAGTTTGCTATCAGTATGTCCATTAGTTTATCCCACATTTCTGCTACCTCTTCATGACCAGGATTTCCTAATTTTCCAATGAAATGATATAAATTTGTTTTCCTATGTGCCATTAGAAGGATATCTGGATTGGTTGTTCCTTTGGGTAATTGCAGTGTTAATTGGTTTCCCTGGTTAGTTTAATAATGCACAATTCTCATGTTGGCATAAGTATTATGCCAATGAATATAATATAAATAAATTGGTACACATTGAAACTGTTTTTTGTAGGAATGATCTAAAGTTCAATTTGAATTATATGTTTATCTTTCAGATATCAGTAAAGGACATGATCCCAACTTCAGCCACAAAGCAAATGTGACTCAAATTAATCTGTTGAAAAGAAACAAAAGTCTTTCAAAGGTACAACAATATTTCTGTTAAATTTCATAAACAATGAGCAATTATCAGCTCTGAGGTGTGTGTGTTAGTGGCCAGAGATGCAGCATATTTAATCAGCAAGGTTTGACATATACCCATCACAAAGTAGTTGATGCAGATGCTGCAAATCAGAAAAGAAAACAAAACACTGGAAAATCTCAGCAGGTCTGGCAACATCTCTGGAGACAAAACAGAGTTAACATTTTGAGTTCAGTGACTCTTCAGAACAAAGTTTATTTTGGATGGATGCGAATGGGTTTTGATCCGTTTCTGTTGTCACATTTTGAACTAAATGGGGATGGCATTTCATCTTACTGAACCAAATGGCCATGTTGGCACAAGTGCCAAATTTCCATACATTCCAGTTTTGATGGGATTCAAGCTATGCAGCCAAAGTCCCTCATTGGAGACAGGAAAGAACCGTTTATAATAGATGATAATTATCAGAAAATGAATAGTTACAACCCTGAAATCCCTGCGTTCTCTCAACTTGTATTGCTAATTCTGGATCTTTCTCACAAACCAATGCTAGTGTCATATAGAAAGCCTTCGTTTCCAATGGAATCCATTCCTAGGTAAGAGTTAAATGCTTGAGAAGCATTTTCTTTTGATTTAGCTCCTTAGACAACTTGTAAAGAGGATCAGCACAGGAGGGGACCATTGGACCCATTTCTTTCTGTGTCAGCTCTCTGGTTGCATTCCTATTTGTTGCACTCGTTTCCCCTAACTCTGTGCCCAGGTACTGATTGGATTCCCTTTGAAGATTATAATTGAATAATGAACCACATTCACAGCCAACTCATTCCAGATCCTAATCACTCATGAGTACAAATGTTTTTCCCATGCCTGCATTGGTTCTTTTTCTTTTTCCATGTCCTTGGATTCTCCATCTTTCTGCCAATGAGAATGATTTCTCTGTAACTACCCAGTCTAGACACTTACGGTTTCTCTCAAATCTTCTCTCAACGTTCACTTTAAGGAAAATAGTCCCAGCTTTTCCAATATATCCAGGTAACAGAAGCCACTCATGCCTGGAACTATGTTCATAATCTTGTTTCTACCCTATATCTAAATCCTTTACATAATGCCCAGAATTGGACATAACTGAGTTGAACCAGTGTTTTATGAAGGTTCATTATAGCTTCCTTGCTTTTGAAATTGATGGTATTTATAAAGCCCAAAATCCTGTTTGCCCTTTCATCTCCTACTCAATTTGTCCATACAATTTGTGTGCACATACCTAAATCCCTTCTGTGACTTAGGAGAATTGGAAGATCATGGTCAATGCTTCTCCGGTTTCCATCATTCCTTTGCTCAGTGTCCTCAGATGCATCTAATCCAATCCTGGTGACTTAGCAATTTGAAATACAGCCAATGTTTATCATTTTTAGACAACTTATAGTGTCAGCTATCTTCCTATTCTAGGGGATTTGCAGTCAATGCTTGTATTAAATAGGTAACTGGTGCCATGTTTCCTGGAGTAAACACTTGTAATACTTCCCTCATAGGCATCTCAAAGTAATGGTTTGGACTTTGGGGTTTACATGGTTGTATGAAGCTCCCAAAGCCAGAATGTTACTCTGAGAATTTCCTCACACAACTTCACTGTCCTCATATAGTACGGCACGGTGGGCGGCACGATAGCACAGTGGTTAGCACTGCTGCTTCACAGCGCCAGAGACCCAGGTTCAATTCCCGCCTCAGGCGACTCTCTGTGTGGAGTTTGCACATTCTCCTTGTGTCTGCGTGGGTTTCCTCCGGATGCTCCGGTTTCCTCCCACAATCCAAAAATGTTCAGGTTAGGTGAATTCGCTATGCTAAATTGCCCGTAGTGTTAGGTGAAGGGGTAAATGTAGGAGAATGGGTCTGGGTGGTTACACTTCGGCGGGTCGGTGTGGACTTGTTGGGCCGAAGGGCCTGTTTCCACACTGTAAGTAATCTAATCTAATCTAATCTAATAGTACAAAGACTTTGAATGTATTAATGTACATTTAGTATTTTGTTACTTGCAGCATGTCAGACCCTACTTTCCTGTTGGTTTCCATAACTATTATATTGTGCAATCCTTCTATTCTTCTCTACCTATTCACTGCAGATGTGAGGCTTGCTGGCTGCTGAGAGAAGCAAGCTAACCTGTGTACACTTAGCTAAAGGCTTCTCTGAGGCAACTATGCTTAATGGATAAACTGCATGAGAGTAATGTCCATCAGTTTCGCATCAAGCGAATAATTAATTACACTACCTTCATATATCTGACAGCTTCCAACGGCATATCCCATTTTGATGGTGGTTTTCTGCCTGTTGCATAACATTGTTATCTGACAGAACATGTCTTTTTCTGTAACAGAGTGAAGGTCTTCATTCAAAGATCCTTTGCTTTTGTACAGGCTTGAGGAAGTGATACAATGGTCAATTGCAGCCAGAACATATTGAAGAGCACTTTAGATAAATTATTGCCATATCGCTGCATTATCTAAAATAGTCAAATTTTCAGTTACCACATTTGGAAAACCAATGAAATGAGGTTCACTTTCTCTAACTTTTACTTTAACAATCAAACTAAAATTAACTTGTATTAAAAATAAATTAACAGGAAAATTTGGGTTAATGTAAACTATAAATTGCACAATAGACAGTAAAAAAAATCTCTATTGGATTTATAAGGATATTCACTCAACATTTATGAAACTAATTACAACCATAAAGCACTTCAAAGCACTGAACTTTCTCTAGTAGGTTTCAGTTCTTAGTCATTGTGGAGTTGGCCAAGGGTGCAAGTTCATGCTGAGGCCAAAAGTTCAGGACGTTGCCGAGAAGAAAGAAAGATAAAGAAACAAAAGGAAAAGAAAAGAAACAGACAGAGTGAACAAGCTCTACCTGGAGAGTCCTACTTTGCTGCCATCTTGAAAAATTATTGTTGTAGTTTAGTCAGGATCTTGTACAAGGTCAATCATTAGCAATCTCTGAGAGTTTGTACAAAATATTGGTTAGGCCATTTTTGGAAAATTGCATGCAATTCTGGTCTCTTTCCTATCGGAAAAATGTTTTGAAACTTGAAAAGATTTACAATGATATTGCCAGGGTTGGAGGATTTGAGCTATGGGGAGAGTTTGAGTAGGCTGGAGCTGTTTTCCCAGGAGCTTCTGAGGCTGAGGAGTAGCCTTATAGAGATTTATAAAATCATGAGGGGCGTGGATAGGATAAATAGACAAAGTCTCTTCCCCTGGAGTGGGGGAGTCCAGAACTAGAGGGCATAGGTTTAGGGTGAGGGGGGAAAGATACAAAAGAGACCTGAGGGGCAACTGTTTCATGCGGAGGATGGTAATTGTATAGAATGAGCTGCCAGAGGAAATGGTGGAGGTTAGTACAATTGCAACACTTAAAAGGCATCTGGAAGGGTATATGAATAGGAAGGGTTTGGAGGAGTGTGGGTCGGGTGCTGGCAGGTGGGACTAGATTGAGTTGAGATATCTGGTTGGCATGGACAAATTAGACCGAAGGGTCTGTTTCCGTGCTGTACATCTCTATGACTCTGACTCTGGCTCAAACAGCAATAATTCAACCTCTCCTCAGGCAGTCAGATCTTACTTGCTTTCTGAAACCATGAAAGGTGTCGTTCGAGGGGGTTATTAGGATCTAATATGTTATTATCCTTCCCAACCATTTCTCTACTGTCAGGCTGCGGTTCACCAATTCTATTGATCTAGAGGAACAAAATCTATAAGGCATATTTTTTTAAAAAAAATTGTTTAAATGTGGTTGTAACTGGCTGGGTTAGCGTTTGTTGCCCAGTCCTACTTGCTGCTGAGAAGGTGATAGTGTGCTACCTCCTTGACCAGCTGCAGTGATCAATTTGTTTGTCCCCAAGTCCATCGAATGGGGACTGCATGATGGAACCCAACTCCTGAGAGATGCTATTAAGAGTTGTCATGATGATAGATCAGAACTCATTGACATTACTACTATTTAGTACCAAAATGTTCTTTTTCAAAAAAAGAAGTCTTCTCATGTGCGCTCTCTCTCTCTCTGGCTCGCACTCCCTCTCGTTTGCACCCTCTCGCTGAAGTTTTTATTTTTCTTTATTTTTGATAATGCACTAAAGTTGGGAAAAGGACTGTGGAAGTAATTGCTGTACTTTAAGTTTACGTTACACTTTTGCTTTGCAAGGAGTTGAGGAAGACAGAAAAAACACTAACATGTCAACTGGGTTATGAGTACAGTGATTTTGGATTAGTGGTGCTGGAAGAGCACAGCAGTTCAGGCCCTGATGAAGGGCTTTTGCCCGAAACGCCGATTTTACTGCTCCTCGGATGCTGCCTGAACTGCTGTACTCTTCCAGCACCACTAATCCAAAATCTGGTTTCCAGCATCTGCAGTCATTGTTTTTACCTATGAGTACAGTGAGATTTGTCCAGCAACAGATTGCTGATTGGCTTGTGCAGTTGTGACCAGTTGTAGATGCCAGAAGGCTTCAGTGTGATGACAGCTCTCTGACTGGCTCCTGCTGAACAGTTTGTGATAGAAGTGGGAGAAACCTCCTGAGCGAGCAGATTCTGTGTGCCTATCTCTACGGCAGAATAATTAAAGCTTGAAGAAAGCCAGTTATTTTCTCCCACCAGTTGTTTTTTTTTTGTCTTTAAACAGTAACTTAAAGACTTTCCAATTAGTATATTGTTCATCCTTTGTCTCCTGCACCAAAGTGATAGAATTCAAGAAGGAGATCTGGGAAGCAGACTGATGCTTTGAATTGTGATTTCCCCAGGATGTATTCCTCTACCTATAACTCCATGTTTTTTTTGTTTGTCAGTATCTGTCTGTCTGTTGTGTAGGGATTTTAAAGGGAGGTTAGAGTTTCAACTGAGAAAGCTACCTGTTGATAATTCATAGTTTTGTTTTACCTGTGGTTAGTATTCACTTATTTGTAATAAACAGTAGTTTTTAAGTACAGGAACTTGATCAGTGTTTTCTGTTAACATGAGACAGGTAAACTGGGGTCTTTGAGCACTTAATTAAATCTTTACCTTTTGTGATTAATCTGGGAGTGTGAGGATTGGGCATCCGCTTACTTTCCCAAGTGGGTTGTGACATTGAAACTCTTTCCCTTGGTTCTTTTTAACAATCAAATCACAATGTCAAGGATCTTGAAATCAACTGTTCATGCTCAATGTCAAAAAGTGTGGCGCTGGAAAAGCACAGCTGGTCAGGCAGCATCCTGGAGAGTTGGAGAGTTGGTGTTTTGGGCATGCATACCTGACAAAGGGCTTATACCCGAAACGTTTTGACTCTGACTCTCCAGCATCCACTGTCCTCACTTTCTCCCTGTTCATTCTCAATGTCAATGCTACTATAATCTCCACTGCTACAGCTGCATCGTTCACATATTGGTTCCCCTGTATTTTTGTAAAACTTTTGGACTCCGCTTCTTCCATGTAATCTGTGTGTATGTGTGTAATGTTATTATTTCTTCTTGCATATTGTAATGCCTGCCTCTTCGTAGGATTTATAGAACAGTCCCTCTTCTACAGCAACACTAGCACCATTCCCCACCTCGAACAACTTCACCCACAACTTCAACCTTGACCTCAAATTTACCGGGACCATCTCTGACCCTTCCCTCCCCTTCCTGGACCTTTCTGTCTCCATCTCCGGCAACCAACTTTGCACTGACTCCTATTTCAAACCCACTGACTCCCACCACTACCTTGACTACATCTTCTCCCAATCACGCTGCCTGCAAAAATGCGATCCCATACTCCCAATTCCTCCGTTGCATCCACCATATCTGTTCCTAGGATGAACAATTACACTCCTGGACGTCCCAGATATCCTCCTCCTTCAATGACTGTAATTTCCCCTCCCCCGTGATCAACGATGCCCTCAACTGCATCTCCTCCATTTCTCATACCTCCGCCTTCAAATCCCCCC
>NC_057721.1:652975-666321 GCF_004010195.1 Chiloscyllium plagiosum | reverse complement strand
ACAGTGCAGTACAGGCCCTTTGGCCCTCGATGTTGTGCCGATCCAAGCCCACCTAACCTATATTAGCCCACTATCCTCCATATGCCTATCCAATGCCCGTTTAAATGCCCATAATGAGGGAGAGTCCACCACTGCTACTGGCAGGGCATTCCATGAACTCACGACTCGCTGGGTAAAGAACCTACCCCTAACATCTGTCCTATACGTACCCCCCCCTAATTTAAAGCTATGCCCCCCTGTAATAGCTGGCTCCATACGTGGAAAAAGGTTCTCATGGTCAACCCTATCTAAACCCCTGATCATCTTGTACACCTCTATCAAGTCACCCCTAAACTTTCTTTTCTCCAATGAAAACAACCCCAAGTGCCGCAGCCTTTCCTCATACGATCTTTCTACCATACCAGGCAACATCCTGGTAAACCTCCTCTGCACCCGTTCCAGTGCCTCCACATCCTTCCTATAGTATGGCGACCAAAACTGCGCACAATACTCCAGATGCGGCCGCACCAGAGTCTTATACAACTGCACCTCATCATCTGCTCAGGAAGCTTATAACCTTATGGCCTTAACATAGAATTCACCAGCTTCCAAATCTCTCAGCCCCTGTGCCCCCACCCCCACCTCATCCCAGGTCCAGTCCTCCCTCTCCACCTCAGCCCCTCACCTAACCTTTTCATCTTCCTTCCCATCTATCCACCGTTCCCACTGACCAATCTCAATCACCTCCTAACTGCATACATCTATGAACATCCCACCTATCTTTCCCCTCGCCTCAACTCCCTCCGTCTATTTATTTCTCAGCCCCCTTCCCTGTCCCCAGTCCTGATGAAGGGTTCAGCCCGAAATGTCAACTCTCCTGCTGTTCTGAAGCTGCTTCACCTACTATGCTTTTTCCAGCTTCATATTTTATCAACTCTAATTAATAAACTCACTCTTTGTAAATTCAAGAAAGCCTGTTTAAATTGGCTGCTTTTAAAACATGAATCTGGGAATTTGGTATCCACAAGAGAAGGGATTCATTTTAAAATGAACCTTGTTACGATTAACAGAGAGACAGACGAATAATTAAAGGGAGACAGTTCCCCTCTCCTCACCTGGCGGTTTAATGGTTTGGGGGTACCTCAAACAATACTGCAACAAATTCGAGACCCTTGCCTGGAAGCTGGTGAATGTTATGGACCACTACATGCTCCAAGGTGGTGTGCAAAATATCTGTTACATGCTCCAAACATCGTATAGGTTGCAGGTAATGTCTAACAACTTGCACATGTCCTTTGGCAGGTAATCCAAAGCAATCAGCATTTTTTGGTGCACAGAAAGCTCATCTTTCTTTTAAAGGCTGTATTCCAAAATTCTCCATTGTTCTCTCTAGAAGAGCTAATTAGATTACATTACAGTGTGGAAACAGGCCCTTCGGCCCAACAAGTCCACACCGACCCGCCGAAGTGCAACCCACCCATACCCCTTACCTAACACTGCGGGCAATTTAGCATGGCCAATTCACCTGACCTGCACATCTTTGGACTGTGGGAGGAAACCGGAGCAGCCGGAGGAAACCCACACAGACACGGAGAGAACGTGCAAACTCCACACAGTCAGTCGCCTGAGGCGGGAATTGAACCCGGGTCTCCAGCGCTGTGAGGCAACAGTGCTAACTGCTGTGCCCAAGATACAAGTTGCTCCTTTGCAGTTACTTCTTAGATCAACCTTTTATCTGCATCTACCCTTGTTCTCCGCCTCCTGTGCTCAAATTAATTTTGCAGCACAGATCCATCCTTCTAACTTGCTATTAACATCATTGATAATATAACTATCAGATTGACCTACAAATCTTGATTGTGTTACTGAGGGGATAGTATAAAAAGGAAATGAAGACAGGATGCCTAAATAAACGTGTTGTTTCTGGCCTCCAGCCTGCGTGTGTGTTATCTGTTGATAGTGGCCTTTCTATTTGTCAATATCAGTATAGAGCCATTCAGCACAGAAACTGACCCTTTGGTCCAACTCGTCCATGCTGAACAAGTTTACCAAACTAAACCAGTCCCACTTGCCTGTATTTGGCCAAAATCCCTCTAAACCTTTCCTATTCACCTGTCAGTCCAAATGTCTTTTAAATGTTGTAACTGTACTCATATCCATACTTCCTCTGGCAATTCATTGTACATACAAACCACCCTCTGTGTGAAAAAGTTGCCCCTCAAGTCTCTCTCAAATCTTTCTCCTCTCACCTTTAAAAATATATGCTCTATAGTTTTGAACTCCCCCCACCTTTGGGAAAAGATCTTTGTTATTCACCTTATCTATGCCCTTCATGATTTTATAAACCTTCTATAAGGTCAGCCCTCAACCTCCTATGCTGCAGTGAAAAATGTCTCAGCCTATCCAGTGTCTCCTTATAAATCAAACCCTCCAGTCCCAACAACATCCTGGTAAATCTTTTCTGAACCCTTTCCAATTTAATAATATCCTTCCTATAGCAGACTGACTCGAACTGTACACAGTACTCCAAAAGACTCACCAATGTCCTGTATGACCTCTACATGATGTCCCAACTCTTATATTTAATTGAGCAATGAAGACCAGCATGGTAAATGCCATCTTAACCACCCTGTCTATCTGGATGCAATTTTCAAAGAATTACATACTTGGACCACTAGGTGTGTGTGTTCCATTCAGGACCATACCATTAACTGTACAGGTCCTGCCTTTATTTGTTTAACTGAATTGCAGTATCTTGCATTTATCTAAATTAAATTCCATCTGCCACTCCTCGCCCGTTGGCCCAATTGATCGAGATCCTTTGGTAATCATGTGGAACCTTGTCAAACGCTTCACTGAAGTCCACGTAGACAACATTTTCCTCAGTTAAAAGTCTGTTGTATTGTGTCTGCCAGCTCCTCCTCCAAGAAGAGGAGCAGTGGATTAATCTGGGCCTGGTAATAATGGTTTTCAAGATGCTTACAGTGGATTAGCATAATGTTTATGGAGAGAGAGGGGAGCTACATGTGTGCAGAGGATGCTGAGTGAGGTAGTAGGGTTTGAGAGCGTTAATACAAGCAGGGGTGTTCTTATAGTCTAGAGGAAACCGTAGGGAGTGAAGAAAATGGATGGTTCCGCTTGTAAAGTAACACCCGCACAGCTATGCAGAGAATGACATGTGAAGGGGAGTCTTGGCTTGATCACTTCGTATCCTGGGTAAATATTGACATCGTTGTTAGTTTCAGCTGCCTCACTCTACGTTTGCTTTGAAATGCATTGACCACCTGTAGGAAGAAGACCTCCTTTCTACTCATGATTTGGAGAAGCTGGTGTTGGACTGGGGCATACAAAGTTTAAAAATCACACAACACCAGGTTATAGTCCAACAGGTTTAATTGGAAGCACACTAGCTTTTGGAGCATCGCCTGATGAAGGAGCGACGCTCCGAAAGCTAGTTGCTTCCAATTAAACCTGTTGGACTATAACCTGGTGTTGTGTGATTTTTAATTCCTTTCTACTGCTCACATATTGAATAGGTGTCTCCCTGTTGCCTTAGGGGATCTCGGCATATTGTTTAGAATTGTTCTGCAGCTGTATCTCAATCCTGAAGGCGACTGTCCCTCTTGACACAAAGAACCTCTCCTATAAAGTACCGGCCCTTTCAGGGACTGCTGTAGCCTATTGGTTGCCTTGCCAGATTTTCTGCACTTTGAGAGATGCCCAAAGATAGCATTTTGCACTGCTAACCTCCCAAATTAATTTAAATGAGGCTAAACCACAAAGATTATGGAGACCTTATGCCACCTTCTTCAGGTAAGTGCATAGCACCTCTGCCTGCCCCTAACCCAACTTGCTTACCCCTAAGCAAGTGTTAACGTGTGTAGGTTTGTGGAATTCTGTGTGGTACTTTGAAAATGTTCCCTCAGATAATATATTGCTGAGGGTTGCTGAGTAAGTTTCATCACAAACTTATTTGAAAAATCTGAATTATTAAGAGCATAATGCAGTGAAAACACAGTGAAAGTGATTGATATTTGGTGCATGTAAATAACTGTATCAACTATTAAATTTGTTATATACCTCAAATAGATTAGTCATAGAATCATAAAGCATGGAAACCGAGCTTTCAGTCCATCCAGTCCACACTGGCCATGCTCCCAAGCTAATCAAGTCCCACTTGCCTACATTTGGCCCATATCCTCCAAAATGAAATCATTCCTATAGCAGAGGAAGGGTGTTTAAGCACTTCACTCAGAGCAAATGTATTACAGAAACGGGGGCATGACACTCATTTTGTTAAGTGTAATTTTAAGATATTTGGCTGGTACCTTGTATTCTGAACTTTGTTAGACTTTGCTAATTTCTTTGGGATATTAGCTGTTTTTGATGAGATATTATTGTTCATGTTTGTGACATTGCAGTATATTTGCAAATTCTGACAGTGTTTTACACTTTACCTTCTCTCAGCAGATTGAGATGAATGAACATGTTGAGGGAAGGAAATGTTCCACTTCTGACAATGAGGAGAACCTTGCAGTGTTAAGAAGGTGAGAGCAGCAAGAGGTGATAGTATAAATATACAAACATCTGAAAGAAAACACTTTCTATCTTTTCTCCGCAACCTGCTGTAGATACAAGCATCACACGCCTCTAGATCCTGTCTATTTCTGACTTATAACCTGCATCAACATATTGTTCACCATTTGTACCTAAAAGCATAAAGAATGTTGTAACATAGAGGTCCTGTGGAATAGGTAAAATATGATTGTATTAACTGAGACTTGGTTGTGGAAAATTCAGGACTGTGAGCTGTACGTTCCATGTTACCACATTTCCAGAGGTGATAGAAAGATCCACTCACAGTATTTACAAATGATTACATCACAGTTCTGGATCTTATGAATTCCAAAAAGAACTGAAGGGTGGATACTTGCATACAAAGTTTAGCATTGGATAAGAGAGAGTTTGTCACAACTGCCATAAAATTTAGAACGCATAATTAGAACTAAAATTAGAGAGTACTTAAAAAAGGCAATGGTTTTAAAACAAAAACCTGCTTGAATTGTGATAGGAAAATCTACAATTTGAAGAGAATGCTGTTGGTCAGATAAAGGGAATATAGTGGATTTAGTCATTTCCTCTTTCTTCCCATGATGAGTGTTATTGGCAAGCTTAACTTTGTACCTCACCCCTCGTTTTCTTTCAAAGATAATCGTGGTTTTGTTCGTGAACCACTGTAGTACTGCTGCTGATTGTACTCTCATGACAGTGTTGGAAAGTATTCAAGTTTTAAAGTAGGCTTAGCAGGCTAGGATAGCATTTATTGTCGATGCCTAATTGCATTATCTTAAACTGTGCATGTCCATTTAATTTAGATATATGCACAACACTGTTTGGAAGGCAGTTCCAGGATTTTGACTTCGCAACAGAGAAGGAATGACAGTGTAGTTACAAGTCAGGACAGCTTGGACTTGGAAGGGATCTTGCAAGTTATGCTGTTCTGATGCATCTGCTGCCCTTGCCCTCCTAAATGGTAAAGATTGCAGGTGTGGAAGGTGCTGCCAGCCTTGCTGAATTGCTGCTATATGTTTTATATATAGTACGGATTGCTGCCACTGCAATATTGGTGGAGGGAGTGAATATTTATATCGTTGGTGGATGTGGTGCCAATCAAACATGTTGCTTTGTCCTGGATGGTATTGAACTTCTGAAGTGTTGTTGGAGGTGCACTGATCCAGACATGTAACGAATATTCCATCACATTTTTTCATTATGCTTTGTAGATTGCTCTAGGGAGTCAAGAAATGAGTTACTTGCTACAAATGTCCCAACCCCAGTTGTGCTCTTTTAGTCGTAGTATTTATATGGCTAGTTCAGTTCAGTCTCTGGTCAAAAGTAACAAGTGGAGGATTCAATGATGGTAATGTCATTGCTGTCAAGGGGAGATGATTAGGTTCTATTTTGTTGGAATTGGTCATTGACAGGCACGTGTGTAGCAGGAATGTTGCCTGTCACTTTTCAGTCTTGCTGCATATGGATCCAAAATACATCAGTATCTGAGGAGTCGCAACTAATGCTGAACATTGTGCAAGCATCAGCAAACATCCCACTTCTGACCTTTTTGAAATGATAAATTGCTTATCATTGATAAAGCAATTGAAGAAGGTTGGACCATGGGCATTTCCTTGAGGACGTCCTGCAGCAATGTCCTGATACTGAGATGATAAACCTCCAACTACAAGAACTATCTTCCCTTGTGCCAGTTATTACTCCAACCAGTCAAGAGTGACAATGTTTGTGTCCATGTCTATGTGCTAATGGTGTTCCAATGACATTGTTGTTGTTATCCTTCTTGTAGTAGAGACCACAGAGGCAAGAGTTTCTATTGATACTCTTTGTGACTTGATATTATTGGTCAGAGTATTGAGTACAGGAGTTGGGAGGTCATGTTGCAGCTGTACAGGACATTGATTAGGCCACTGTTGGAATTTTGCGTGCAATTCTGGTCTCCTTCCTATCGGAAAGATGTTGTGAAACTTGAAAGGGTTTAGAAAAGATTTACAAGTGTGTTTCCAGGGTTGGAAGATTTGAGCCACAGGGAGAGGCTGAACAGACAGGGGCTGTTTTCCCTGGAGCGTCGGAGGCTGAGGGGTGGAGGCTGGTACAATTGCAACATTTTAAAAGGCATTTGGATGGGTATATGAATAGGAAGGGTTTGGAGGGATGTGGGCCGGGTGCTGGCAGGGACTAGATTTGGTTGGGATATCTGGTCGGCATGGATGGGTTGGACTGAAGGGTCTATTTCCATGCTGTACATCTCTTTGACTCTATATCCAGTAGCTAGAATGCATTAGAGGTGGAGTATTTAGAAATTGAATTTGGTTGGCGAGGCACTAATCAAGTTCTGTTTTAGTAATGTTAAGCTTCATGGGTGTTGCTGTCCAACCAAGATGGTGTAATGGTTCTGAGAGATCTAAAATGTTCCCTTTTATTGCGGAGTGTCAAGCTTCTCATCTTATCTTGCAGCCACAACTTTGAAGTGAGTAATCTACTTAAGCTTCATTTAGCGATGTCCCCAACATTTTGATGATGGGGAACTCAGTGGTGATGGTACTATAAAGGTGAGAGGGCTTTCTCTTGTTACTATTTGGCACTTACATGCCATGAATATTGTCTGCCTTTAGACAAAGGCTATATCAAAAGTGTAAGCGGATTTTGAAATTTTTAAGTATGAGTATAGAATACAACAAATGTGAAGAAGTAACAATGCACTTGTAGAAAACCTGAATTAGACTTTATTTAGAATATTGTCTGTACAATGAGTAGCTCATTATTTAAAGTACTGGTTTCGATTTATTTCAATATTTTATTTTATTTCTTGATAGGTAGGGGATCAAGGGTTACAGGGAGAAGGCAGGATAATGGGTTTGAGAAATGTATCAACCATTATCAAATGGTGGAGCAGACTCAATGGGCCAAATGGCCTAATTCTGCTCCTATATCTTATGGATGATGATCTGCTGGTGAGAAACTGCGCTTATGCAGGTTGAGTTAAAATACTGGGAGTATTTCCATTGAGTAGATAAAGAGAGGAATTACATAAGTGTTTTTCAATTAAGAAGAAATCACATGACACTGGGGTATAGATTTATTTGAAACCGCAGGCTTTCGGAGCTCCCACTCCTTCCTCGGCAGCTAATGAGAGAGAATACATCAGACACAGAATTTGTAAGGAAAAGATTAAAGGGTCATACAAATGTTTTGAACAAATCTAGATGGCTATTAAGTCTTTGATCAGTTAGAATGGAGGTGCAGAGTTTGATTGATTAATATGTAAATCGAGAATTATTTTCAAGTCATTGCCCCAAAATAACTTAAGGTTTTATCAGAATAAAGGTGACACCTAGGGTCAGACAATGCATTTTAGGTGTGAGGCCATGTTTCATGTCCACATCAAGTAAGAAGAGTTTTGAAGGTGTAAGTAAGGAAGGCGTCTTCACCTAATGGAAAGTCAGTAACCTGGGACTAATTCTAAATTGTCACAGTGAAGAGAGGCTCAGTAGAAAATTCTTTATCCAGAGAGAATGGATGGAGACAGCATTGTATCTTTGTGGAAAACCTGGATAAATATTTGAAGTTCAGCAAAGTATTCACTGGCAGAGACGGAATACTACATTGAAAATAATTTTGGGCTGCTTCAGTGGAACATATCAGACAATTAATTGCCTGGTTTTCTTTGCTGCTGTAAATCTTTATTCCTTCTGTGATTTGTTCTCTTCTGCCTCTCCATAACTATGTCCTTTGGGCATTCAGCAATGATTTTGGACACCCTGATCAGGATAGTTGGTCAGGTTGGTCTATTTCACCAAGGTCCTGATGGCAATGCGTACTTTATTCTACCTCTCTTTAGGCCTTCCCATTGGGTTTATGTCTCCATAAGCAGATACACCTCAGTTGGATACTCTTGGTTATTTAGAGTATTCATCCAGATACTCTGACTTATAGAGTCATAGAAATGTACAGCACAGAAACAGACTCTTTGGTCCAATTCGTCCGTGCCAACCAGATATTCTAAATTAATCTAGTCTCATTTGCCAGCACTTGGCCCATATCTGTCTAAACCCTTCCTATTCATATACCCATTCAGCTGCCTTTTAAATGTTGTAATTGTATCAGCCTTCATCACTTCCTCTGGTGGCTTATTCCATACAGGCACCACCCTCTGTGTAAAAAAAAAAAAAATTGCCTTTTCAAATCTTTCCCCCCTCACCCTAAACCTGTGCCCTCTAGTTCTGGACTCCCCTGCCCAGGGAAAAATCCTTGTCTATTTACCCTATCTATGCCCCTCATGATTTTAAACCTCTATAAGGTCACCCCTCAGCCTCCGACGCTCTAGGGAAACCAGCTCCAGCCTGTTCAGCCTCTCCCTATAGCTCAAACCCTCCAACCATGGCGACATCCTTGTTAATCTAAATAATATCCTGTACAGCCGCAACATTACCTCCCAACCCCTATACTTAATGCTCTAACCAATAAAGGAAAGCATACAAAACACCACCTTCACTATCCTACCTATCTGCAACTCCACTTTTAAGGAACTATGAATCTGCACTCCAAGGTCTCTCCCCAAGACCTTACCCTACCATGTGACATCAAGTTAGACCCTATCTGCCACCACCTGAGAAAAAGAGCAGGAAATGACACCACCACAGGAAGTGACATCACCAACCCAAAGAAACCCAAACATATAAATAGAAAGCAGGAATTATCAGCAGTGCCTCACCTGGAGGCCCACTGAAGATATTACTTAGTAGGGTGATGAAACAATTGGAAATGAACCTTCTGGATCAGTGAGCAAACCTACATCCAGAACCTCAACTTGAACTACAAATCTTCTCAAAACTCGCTAATGATGCATATGCATGCAGTGTATTTGCTTGCTGACTGGGTTTGATAGTAGGAGCCCAAATGGTCACCTGCTTGCAACCAATGCTACTATGCATTGTTATACTGAATCTTTCTGCCAGAAGTGGAAGAGTATCTGAGGGTGCAATAATGTTATGGGGGAATGTACTGTCAGATTTTCAGGTGTATTTCTGGAAATTGTGTTGGTGCAAGAAAAGGCTCCAGGTAATGAAGGAAATGAAACTTCAGAAGAGGATGGTTTTGATCCCATGGAAACAAGTTATCAAAGCAGTCCATATAAAGAGGGAATTTCTGTAGGCTTTAGGCAGACAGGTATGGCTGAGGGAGGGCTGGTTGGAGACAATAACCTATAAAAGGGTTGATGGATGTTGGGGACAAGGGCATTGTATTAGGGCTAAGCTCACCTTAGTGTTGTAGTGCTATGTCCTCTGTGCTGTAGCCATACAGAACTTTGAATGCAGCACGTTCCATCATTTGTCCGACGCATTTGTTGAAACTTGTTTTTTTTTGTAGACCTTTGGTAGTACAGTCTCTCATCTGCCTACACTACATTATCAGGCAGTGAATCAAATCTCATAACTACATGCTCCACAAAACAGCTTTTCTTCAGGTTACCTTTGGTTCTTTTGCTAATTACTTTTATAAATTTTGCCAATTATTTCCGTTATCGCAGGTGGACATAAAATAATCCATTGCGTTATAATAGGACTGTTATCCCCTGTGTCTTTATCAATAGTTTTCTCTCTCCGTGTCACTAAAAGCAGATTATAAAATCATTGGAACATTACTATTTTGAAAGCTTACTCAACACAAACTTACTGCCATGTTTCCTACATTACAATAGTACTGTTCTTAAAATGAACTTCAATGGCTGTAATGCACTTTGGGACATCTAGGAGGTCATAAAAGATGCTATGGAAATGTAACCCTTTTTATGTTGTGTTATAGGGTCCTGTTACATAATAATGTGTTTTCTAAATTGCTAGAATTCAAGATTATTTTCATGAAATAATGAGTATAGATGTTCTTAGATTTAGTACCCTAACACAGTCATAGAACATGCTACAATGCTTCGCAAGCATTGAATTACTACTCGTAATGCAACAACCATTGTCTTTATGGCAAAAGTCACCATCCTTTCACTGAGGCTGCAGATTTTATATGGTTCTAACTATGTCCACACATGTACATATTCTAATATGATATAAAGGTAAGATTGTTCATTTTTTTTTCTACAGCCATGTAATGAATGAGCTAATTGAAACAGAGAGAGCCTATGTAGAAGAATTGCTTTGTGTGCTGGAGGTAAGTCATTTTGTGATGAGTGTGGCTGTACTTAGTCTTGTTGAAGTTGATCTAAATGAATAATGGTAGAATACAGTAAAGCATTCAGCCTGCTCTATTGTTCACTTTATTACATATGTCCTTTTACAAAAATAACAATACTTGGGTCCTGAATGTTGTTCCCTGGTTGGGAGCACAGAAGTGAAACAAGACATTTCCCGGTTCAACAAACTCAACCCAGGATAAACTGACCCAGGAGGTCAATGTTTTGTTCCAGAAATGACTGAGTCCTCTAGGAGGATATCCTCTGACTGTGCAAGTCCAGAAGGAGAGTGGAGACTATCTGCTGTGGATGTAGTTTGAATATAATACACTGCCTCCCTGCTTGGGCATGTTATGGAAGATTAGTTAAAATACTGATAAAACCTAAAACAACTCTCCAGCTCGCACACCCCTCTTATCCCCTTTCTGTCACGCATCTTCCCATACCCCATCCATGCTAACATATACTATTTAGTATCCCCATGCTATTAAATGTCCATTTACCTATCTGATACCACATCATGGCCACAATACTCGGTTATAACCTTTCAACACTTCCCTCCAATAGCCCCTTGGCCTCCATTCCACCTCATGCGCTGTACCCAACCTCCATGTTCCTCGTACCATGCTGATTTATACTTTCATTCATTCATTCATTCTTTATATTCTCAATGCCAACTTTGTGCCAACTTATGCTAATTAATTCTCCTTAACTACTATCCGTTGCCTTTGATTTACTATGCCAAGTCACCAGAAGTAAACTTCAGAACCCATGCACAAATAATAAATAATACAGGTCCTCAAATAAAATAGATTTTAGAATATTGAAGAAAAACACTCAATCATAAAAACACTATTACTGCTTTAAATTCCTTTTACCTCAATAAAACCTTACTAAAATAAGCATTACATTGAAGTACTTCATTTAATAAACATTGGAATTCAAAGTCCCACATCAGAGTCCAAAACAATTTGTTACTGTCAATCAATTGAGTGTCAGAGTAGGGGAAAAAAAATCAAGGTAAAAGAGGAGGTGTAACTTAAAATGAAATTACCATGAGAAAAAGTATTAGGGATAAAAGGCTGACAAGTCCCCAGGACATGATGAGCTGTACCTCAGGGTCTTAAATTAGTGTCATGGGGATAGTAGATGTTTTGCTTGTAATCTTCATTTCCCAGATTCTCAAAGTCGTAACAGATTACATACCACAAATGTAATACTCCATCTAAGTAAAAAGAGACAGGTTGCAGGTAACTGTAGGCCATTTACTCTATATATTGTTAAGCAAATGCTAGAATCTATTGTTAAGGATGTCATAAAAGGATATTCAAAAATCAAAACAGGCAAACAAAATTAACATATGAGTTCTTTGAGGGTGTAGTAAGCAGCATGGATAAATATGAACCATTGTTATAATTATTCCCAAAAGGTATTCAATAAAGTACTATTGAAGGTTATTGCACAAGTTAAGGTCACACTGTGTCATGGATAATAATTAGGATAGATAGATAATTGGTTAGCTAACAGGAAACAGGGTAGGGATAGACGTCTCTTTTTCAAATTGGTAAAACTTTAACTGTTGGAATGTAACAAGGATCGGTGCTGGGGCCTCAACCATTTATAATCTGTGGTGGTGTTCACGTGGACCATCTCTGACACCTCCCTTCCCTTCCTGGACCTCTCCATCTCCATTAATGATGACCAACTTGACACTGACATTTTTTATAAACCCACCGACTCCCACAGCTACCTGGATTACACCTCTTCCCATCCTACGTCCTGCAAAAATGCCATCCTGTATTTCTAATTCCTCCGTCTCCGCCGTGTCTGCTCCCAGGAGGACAGTTCCACCACAGAACACCACCAGATGGTCTCCTTCTTTAGAGTTCGTAATTTCCCTTCCCATGTGGTTGAAGATGCCCTCCAATGCATCTCATCCACATCCCGCACCTCCGCCCTCAAACCCCACCCCTCCAACCGTAACAAGGACAGAACCCCCTGCTCCTCACCTTCCACCTTACCAACCTTCACAAAAACCTCATCATCCTCTGATATTTCTGCCACCTCCAAATGGACCCCACCACCAGAAATATATTTCCCTCCCCACCCCTTTCCGCTTTCTGCAAAGACCGTTCCCTCCGTGACTACCTGGTCAGGTCCACGCCCCCCAACAACCCACCCTCCCCTCCTGGCATCCTTCCCCTGCCACCGCAGGAATTGCAAAACCTCGCCCACACCTCCAAGGCCCCAAAGGAGCCTTCCACATCCATCGAAGTTTCACCTGCACATTCACCAATGTCATTTATTGTATCCGTTGCTCCCAATGCGGTCTCTTGTACATTGGGGAGACTGGACGCCTCCTTCCAGAGCGCTTTAGGGAACATCTCAGAGACACCCGCACCAATCAACTCCCCTGCCCTGTGGCCCGACATTTCAACTCCCCCTCCCACACTGTCGAGGACATGCAGGTCCTGGGCCTCCTCCACCGCTGCTCCCTCACTATCCGACGCATGGAGGAAGAGCGTCTCATGTTCCGCCTCAGAACACTTCACCCCAGGGCATCAATGTGGACTTCACTAGTTCCCTCATTTCCCCTTCCCCCACCTTACCCCAG
>NC_057721.1:591780-652969 GCF_004010195.1 Chiloscyllium plagiosum | reverse complement strand
CCAATTTATCTCTCCACCCTGGAGGCTCCCTGCCTCCATTCCTGATGAAGGGCTTTTGACAGAAATGTCGATTTTCCTGCTCCTCGGAAGCTGCCTGACCTGCTGTGCTTTTCTAGCACCACTCTAATCTCGACACCCATTTATAATCTGTATTAATGACTTAGATGAATGAGTTGACGATTATAACCATATCTGTTGTTGATGGAAAGATGGGGGGAAAGCAAATTTTGAGGAGGACACAATTAGTAAAAGAATACAAATAGACTCTGTTGGCAGAAATTTAGTTGATGAAACATAATGATGGATAATGTGATGTTGCCCATTTTGATGAGATGATCATTTAAATGGAGAATGTCTGTAAAATGCTCTGGTGTTCATGTACATGAATCAGAAATAGTTAATGTGGAGGTAACTTAGGAAGGCATATTATTATGAAGAAAGGTTGAAGGAGGCATACCTATACTTGATGTTTCCCCTCCTAAGGGAATCTAGAATAAGGAGTGCAGTTCCAAAATAATGGGATTTAAAACTGAGATGAGGATGAATTTCTCATTGCAAGATATCATTAATCTGATTATACAATGAGGATGCTTGATGCCCATATCTTTAATTTGTTGAATATATTCAGTGTTGAGTTAGATTTTGTTTTAGATTTTGAGCATTGAGACTCATTGGGTTCAGGCAGGAAAGTGGAATTTAAGCTTACAATGTCAGCTGTGATGTTATTGAATAGCAGGTCAGATCCAAGGGACTGAATAGCCTCCTACTATTCCTATTTAATATGTTTTTATGATTCTTCAAATGGCTTAGCTAGCTCCTGAATTATGCTGATATTTGTACAAAATGGTTTCACTGATAAAGGGATGTTGCATTTTATCTTTCACATCAATTCTCAGCCAAGGTAATCTGCCCATAATCTTGCTCAAAAGAGATTGTATAGGAACGTTGAAGCAAATCTCAGTAATCCTGACATAATTGTCATAATTAAAACTACCCAAATGAAATGGTAAGAATAAATTGAAGAGGCTCTAATTATTAGTTGTTTGATGCAAGTCTCTTCCACTGGTCAATGTTAAGTGATTTTATTTTTATTGCATTGTTCCTTTCTTCTAGGGGTATGCTGCTGAGATGGAAAATCCCTCAATGATTCCATTCATTCCAGTGGTTCTGCAGAAGAAAAAAGATGTACTATTTGGAAATATGTCTGAAATCTATGACTTCCATAACAGGTATAAGCATTATATGACCAGGTATTGCCCTGAGATGCATAGGCCTCAAGGATTTGTTGGATCAGCAGGAGCCACATTTACATTGGAGTCACTGACACCTACAACCCCATGTGTGCATCTCAAATGTTAAACTGTTGTCATGGTCAGGTATTTGGTGCCCATGGCCTGCTTTCCCACAATCGCTTGTAGCATCTCAAATGGCCAATCCACATTTTGTTTGGGCATTGGAGTACACTTGTTGCCTACCATAATCAGTGGGCCTACTGCACCCATTTGGTTGCAGATGTGTCTTGTACATGTCAAATTGTGGATGGATTCTCCTATTCCTTCAACAGATGAGAGTTCAGCAAAGAAGGAAAAATGGATCACTTTACCATCTAGGTTTATGTGAGGAGCCTCCACCCCCTGTTCATGGTTTAATAGTCCACCACCATTACAACGGAATATAACAACACTACAGAGTTTAGATCTGTATTGTTGTCAGATTGCTTCGCCTGTCTCTTGTCCCTCCTTCAGCTGTTTGGCATGCAAGTAGCCAGTAGAGTGGGGGATATCCAGGCCAAAGGATTGTCTGGTGGTCATTCCTACTGATACTGTCATGGACAGATACATCTGCGATAATTAGATTAGTGAAGATTAACTTGAGTAGATTATACTCTGTTTGGTTCTCACTCATTATCTGCTATGTATATGTCTTTAGGACCCAGCCAGTATTTGGTGCTACCAAGCCATTCTTGGTGATGAATGTTGAAGTCTTCCACTCAGTACATTCTGTGCCCTTGCCACCCTCAATGGTTCTTCCAAGTGTTGCTCAACATGGAGGAACACTCATTCTCCACTCTTAGTCTAATTAGCAGTAAGTTTCATTGATCATGCTTGACCTGGTGCCTTGAGACTTCATAGGAATTGGAGTCAATTTTGAGAACTTCCAGGACAATCCCTTTTCAATTGTATTCCACTATGCCACCACCTCGGTCAGTGGGACAAACAAACCCAGGCATGGTATCTGGAATATTGTTTGTAAGGAATAATTCTGTGAGTATAACTATGTAAGTAACTATGTTGCTTGACTAGACAGTAGGACAACTCTCACAATTTTGCCTCAAATTCCAGTGAGGAGGCCTTTCTTGCATCAACACGACTCTGTTTGCCATTGTTATTTCGATGTCTTAGAAGATGCCAGGTGGTCCAATCAATGTCTTACCTATCTGTAGATTTTGTTTCATTATGATAGAACTGAATGGCTTGCTAGGCATTTCAGCGGGGAGCTAAGAATCAACTGCATGTGTGGGACTGGGGTCAGGTGTAGGTCAGGCCATGTAGGGAAGGAAATCTGCCATCCTTACATGACATTAGTGAACCAGATGGGTTTTTACAATAGTCAACAAGGTTACACAGTCACCATTAGCTAGCTTTCTTAAACTCTAGTCTTTTTAAAAATTGAATCCAAATTTCATCAGCTGCCATAGTGGGATTCGATCCCTTGTCTCCAGAAGATTATCCTAGGATTCTGGATTACTAGTTCAGTGACATTAGCATGTTCGCGATGCTCCTCCCCTGCTTCCTATCCCTTCTCCCATTCTGAGTATTTGTGTTCTGGATAGTTGATGTTTCTTGCTCCTCTTTTGGGAAACATATCAATATTTAATTGGTTTCTTCAATTATATCAATGTGTTACAGTTTCTCCTTATCCTGTGATCTGTTTCAACACTATATAATCTCGGTTGCTGTGTTTACTTCTGTGATTGTTCATGCTGTCCTTTGATCTCTTCTCCACATTCTCTTTCCTGGCTGTAGTGCTGGTAACCTGTCTCCTCTATATCTTTTTTTAAAAAGAACTTTCTCACTCTTGTATCTTATATAACATATATCTTTATTAGTAAATAAGAACTGGTACGGATTAATTAATTTATATCGCTCAGTCACCCCCATTTTTGGACAGAATGGAGAAGCAGAGAGAGAATTGTACTGTCAAAGTATTATTGTAAAAGATTAAAAGTTCTGTCTTACACGATTTAAGCTACAGATCATCACCATTAAAGATCTGATTACTATCACAATTATCAATCAATGGGAGATTAAGAATATGACTTCCACCTCTGTCCTAGAAGCTATAGCTCAATATCACAGATAATGACCATAACAGAGGAAACCATGCAAAGAAGAACAAAGAGATATGTGAATCTCATAAACTGCTCATTTGCAAACTACAGATCATTGTTGTGTTGAGTAAATTCATTTGAGTGATTCTATCCCTGCCTCTGCTGTGATTGTGTAGATGGTTTGCCTGAATCCATCTTGAGTATTGGTTGGCTAAGTCTCCCTAAGTATTGCTACTTGAATCCATGGAACCTTCTACAATAGTTCTTTACTTACACCTCAATCTATATATATATACACATTCTCTCACTACCTTGATAAAGCATTTCAGTGCTTCCAGTTCTGTACATAATCATGCGACATTGTAAATCTCATCTTTTTATTTTTAAAATCTTTTTGGATTGAGGACCAAAATTGAAAAATGACTGCTTTAAACCAAGGACTATTGAAGGACTTGCTGCAGTTTTAAAACAGAGTTACTGAAACTCATTGTGTGTTATGTTTACGTTGTTGGCTTTGTTCAAGGAGTGAGATAGATGTTTGAGACCCAGCAGCAGCAGCATGGGTGTGTGTTTGTCTGTTCAGAGTGAGCTTTACTCAGATACAGGCTAATGATTGCATTTTCAATTATGGTCAGTGGTAGAGATCATAGTCATCAGCTTAATTAGTATCCTGTTCTTTAATTTTCTTGCTATTCCCCAAACAGGACTATTGCCTAATGTTGTCTATGTTTTTGGTCCCAACAAGGACACATATGGATACTTCCCTTCTCACTCCAATATCCAAATTAGAGACCACTTACTTCTGACTCCTGAGTGGGTAGACAGAGTGTGTTTGAACAATTGTAGAGGCAAAAGGTCTCCAGACTGCAATGGGCAACGTCTCTCCTTTTTAATTTCCCTGCAGTAAAATAACCAAAACTGAAAGATAGCAAATGGTAGGACAGATTACCTATAAGCTGTTAGCTATAACCAGTGACTGAAACATAAACAAATTAGTGTGTCAACCGCCTTCAGTCTTCAGAGAACTGCAAAGTCTGGAAATGTAGAATTTAGAGATCAGAGAATCATAGACTCCTACAGCAGGGAGACAGACTCTTTGGCCTAAACTGGTCCATGCCGACCAAAATGTCCACCTATGCTAACACCATTTCCCTGCACATGGCCATATCCGTCTAAATCTTTGCTATCCATATGTTTGTCCAAATACCTTTTAAATGTTGTTAATGTACTCAGCTCAACAACTTCTGCTGGCAGCTCATTCCATATGCATTCTGCCCTCTTTGTAAATCGTTGCCCCTCAGGTTCACTTTTATTCTTTCCCCTCTAACCTTAAGCTGATGACTGCTAGTCTGTGATTCCACAACCCTGGGAAAAAGAATGAGTGCATTCACCCTATCCACGTGGCTCATGATCTTATATGTTTCTATAAGATCCCCCTTAAATCTCCTACGCTCTAAAGAAAAATGTCTGAGCTTGACCAACCTCTCCGTATAAGTCAGACCATTAGTCCTGGCAACATCCTTGTAAATTTCTTCTGCAATCTTTCCAGTTTAATAACATCCTTCCTATAACCAGGTGACCAAAACTGTACACAACATTTCACTTGTGGCCTCGGCAACATCATGTACAACTGCACGTAATTTCCTAACTTTGATACTCAGTCCCTGACTGATGAAGGCCAGTGTGCCCAAAGTCGCCTTCATTGCCCTGTGTATCTGCAACTCCACTTTCAGAGTACCATGCACCTGAACTCCAAGGTCATTTTGTTCAACTGCACTCTTTAAAACCTTACCATTCAGCATGAAACTCCAACCTTGATTTGACTTTCCAAAATTCAAGACCTCACACTTATCTATATTAAACTCCATTTGCCATTTCTTGGCCCACTTCTCCAGCTGATCAAGATAGTAGGGTGATTTCTGATTACCTTCTTCAATGTCCACAATACTGCCAATTTTAGTGTTGTTTGCAAAATTACTAATCATGCCTTGTACATTCTCATCCAAATCGTTGATATAGATAACAAACAGCAATGGGCCCAACACTAACCCCTAAGGAACTCCACCAGTCACAGACCTTCAGTTTGGCAAGTATCCTTCCACTACTACCCTCCGCTTCCTTACCAGCAAGCCAATTTTGCATCCAATTTGCTATTAGTGAAATCTAACGTTCCAGAGCAGCCTACCACGTGGAACGTTATCAAAGACCTTACTGAAATCCACATAGACTACATGCACTTTCCTGGTCACTTCATCAAAGCACTGTAACAAATTTGAGAGGCATGATCTCCCACGCACAAAGCCGTGCTGACTGCTCCTAATAAAACCCTGTTTTCCAAATGCACAAAAACCTTATCTCTCAGAATCTTACCCACCACAGATGTTAGGCTTACTGGTCTATAGTTCTGGTTTTTCTTTGCAGCCCTTCTTGAATAAGGCCACAACATTCGCTACCCTCTAGTCTTCCAGACTTCACCTGTCAGAAGGACATGAAAGGAGCAAAATGAGCACCTCATCACATCCTGTGGACTGGTGCTATGAACTATGTCCCTAGTGTTTTTCCCTCCATCCATAACATCCATGTTTGTTTGCCTGCTTCTGTGTGTAGGGGTTTAGGAAGAGCTTAAGGTAGCAGAGTTACAAGGTGATGATACATATTGTTTTTCTGTGGTTAGAATTATGTTCCTTGTAACAACTAATAGTTTCTTGTTAATTAAAGAAACCTGGTCAGGTTTTCTATTAACCCAAGTCCATCAGACAGGTAAACCAGAAAACTTTGAATACTTTAACATGTTTAATTTTCGTGACACCTGGGGAGTAGTGGGGCTTGAGTGTATCAGCACGTTTTCTCGGTGAATTGTGACAACATAAGTATCATTGCTAAGTGATTATCTATGATAGATAAAAAGGAAAAGTGATAAGGGTAGGGAGTTCTATACAATAAGGGGTACGGTTAGCATCCTTTGTAAGCAGGATAGAGAGTTCATATGATGTGTTGCCTACCTGATACCAAGGTAAAGGACACCTTGAACTGGCTTGAAAGGATAATGGAGTGAGAGGGAAAGTGTCTAATTGTTGTGGTCCATGTTGGAACCAACAATGGATGCAACAGTAGGCAAGAGGTTCTGTTTGGGGAAAAATCAGGGAGGTTAAAGAACAGAACTTTGAGGGTTATAATCTTTGGATTACTAACCAAGCCCCGTGCAAAGCAACATAGATAAGGAAATTAGGGTTGGAAATGTGTGGTTAAAGGAATGATTTGGGAATAAAGGATTACTTTTCATGTGGCACTGCATCAATATTGGGACTAAAAATATACCATTGCACTGAACTCCACCTGAACTGACCTGGGATCAGTGTCCTAGCAGAAAGGCTAAATATGGTGGTCACAAGAACTTTAAACTCGTAGAGAGGTTGGGAGTCTCCGGGGAAGTCTGAGCAGTTTCAAAATCAAGTAACAGGACAAAGATAAAGGTACAGTTAGGAATCCCACTTCAGGTATGACAGGTACAGGCTTAATGATTAAACCAAAGGAGAGAAATAATAAACAGATGAATAGAGCGTTTGACCCAAAGAAGAGTTCTACAGTTAGTTCCAGAATAACATGCATTTTGGCAGCAGGATTTGGCTATAACATTACTGAAGAATTAGGGAACGGTACTTTGGAGAATGCTTCCCTCCATTGGCAATAGTGCCATTCCAGCAGGGATTGATCTGCAGCTTCATTCTGCTCATGCGCCAAAATCTCAGTGCCATTCTATGCATGCGCCGATGTCCATTCATGCATGATGTTAATGCTGGTGTTTGTGCCATTCTGTGCATCTGTTGATGTCCACACTAAAGTCTTCGAGCTGTTCTGTGCACACAGTGTCAGTGCCGTTCTGTGTGTGCACCAATGTCAGTTACCAACAGAGCAGCTTTCTGTGAGAGGTACTGTACAGAGAGCAGCTTTCTTATGTTTTTTAAATGTACTGTTAAATTTAGTTTTGTTTTGCTAATAAATATGAGTTCAACTTCGTTCAGGCTGTGTGATACTTTGCATTAGATGTTTGGGTGAGTAATATTCTTTGCTGGTCTGCCCCAACCCCACTTTTCCCATTGGCCCAATTATTTCTGTTAGGCAATTTTCTATTAAGCAAGGTTTTGCAGTGTAAGGAACAAAATAAATGAGCTGCAGGCACAAATTCAAATTGAAGATGATATAGGAGCCATTACTGAAGAATAGCTGCCTAGCAGGCTTGTTGGGACTGGGAACTAAAATGTGCCAGGTTTAATGTTTACGGGACGGGAGGGAAAAGTGGCAGAGGAGATGGAGTAGCCTTACTGATTAGAAAGAAAATTTCTTTAACAGTAAGAGAAGGTATAATGAGGGGAAAGCATTCAATGGAGACCACGTGGATGGAACTGAAAAACAGCAAAAAGATTTTAACTATAATAGGTGTTGTGCATGGAACCCTAATAGCTCTGAAGTGCTAGATTGTCTAAGTACAGAAATTAGCCAAGTAGAAAAGCCGGAGTAGTATTAATGGGGGATTTTAACTTTACCTTTCTGACAGGTGCTCGTCTACCTCTTGCAATCTGTTAGTGAATTTCTGAGATGTGTCTGGTATAGTTTCCTAGAGCAGTATGTACTAGATGCAAAAAGGGGGCAAGCAATGTTGGATTTAGTAATGAGTAATGACCTAGGTTTAATTAGTAATCTAATTGTGCCTGTACATGATCTAATTTAATGTAGTGTTTGAAAGTGAAAAGCATGAATCAGCTACTAAAGTTTTAAATTTAGGTAAGACTAACTTTGAGATGAGACAGAGACTATCCATAATAAACTGGGAAAATTTGTTAATGGGTAAATCAACTGAAGAACAGTGAAATATGTTAACAGAAACATTTAACCCAAACAAAACCAGTTTGTACCCATGACAGGGTAAAGCTCATCTTCACAGAAAAAAACTGCCATGGACCACTAAGGAGATAAGGGACTGCACAAACTGATTGAAAGGACTTGCAAAATGCAAAGAAAAGCACAGATTTTGCTGAAAGGGAATGATATTATGACCTGATTAGAGCTACATAGCAGCATATAAGAGCTAATAAAAGGGATTATGAAAGGAAGAAGAGCTACATAAAAAGAAAGCGGTGGTCAGGAGCAATGTTGGTCCACTAAAGACTGAAAATAGGGATATTGTCAATAACAGTTGGGGAAAATGGCAGACATGATGACTCCTTACTTTGCCTCTGTACATACAGTAGCAAAGGAGGATAGCTTGCTAGAATTTGCAAGGACGTTAATAGTAGACTGAGGATAGGGATTGAATACAATTAACATAAGTTAAACATTGGTAATGAGGAAATTAATGGAATTAAGAGTGACAAATCCCTAGGATCTGACTATTTCTATTTGAGGGAGGTTGGGGAGCCCATTACAGACAGCCTAACAATAACTTTGCAGAGTTTCTAACATACAGGAATTGTCTGTTTTGGATTGGAAAACTATAATTCAATGTGATCATGACTGATCTGTGTTCTAATGTGGTGCTGGAAAAGCACAGCAGGTCAGGCAGCATCTGAGGAGCAGGAGAATCGACATTTCAGGCATAAGCCCCTCATCAGAAATTAGGCTTGTCGGCAGGGGACTGAGAGATAAATGGGAGGGGGAGTGGGGCTGGGGGGAAGGTAGCTGAGAATGCAGTAGATAGATGAAGGTGGGGGAGAAGGCGAAAGGTTGGAGAAGCAGGTAGAGTGGATACGGCATGGTGGTAGAGTGGATACGGCACGGTGGCACAGTGGTTAGCACTGCTGCCTCACAGCGCCTGAGACCCGGGTTCAACTCCCACCTCAGGCGACTGACTGTGTGGAGTTTGCACGTTCTCCCCGTGTCTGCGTGGGTTTCCTCCGGGTGCTCCGGTTTCCTCCCACAGTCCAAAGATGTGCAGGTCAGGTGAATTGGCCGTAGTGTTAGGTAAGGGGTAAATATAGGGGTATGGGTGGGTTGCGCTTCGGCGGGTCGGTGTTGGCTTGTTGGGCCGAAGGGCCTGTTTCCACGCTGTAATGTAATCTTAAAAAAAAATGGAAAAGACAGGCCAAGAGGGCAGTTCCGAGTTAGAGGTTTGAGACTGGTATAAGCTGGGGGATGGGAAATGAGAAAACTGGTGAAATCTACATTAAACCCATGTGGTTGCATGGTCCCAAGATGGAAGATGTGGTGTTCTTCCACCAGGTGCCAGGTGGTTAGAGTTTGGTGATGGAGGAAGCCCAGGACCTGCATGTCCTTGGTAAAGTGGGAGGGGGAGTTGAACTGTTCAGCCACGGGGCGGTGGTGTTGGGTGGTGCATGTGTCCCAGAGATGTTCTCTGAAATGATTCGCAAGTTGGCATCTTGCCTCCCTGATGTAGAGGAGACCACATCAGGTCAATGGATACAGTGGATGATTTTGGTGGAAGTACAGGTAAATTTCCGTCAGATGTGAAAGGATCCTTTGAGGCCTTGGACAGAGGTGAGGGAGGAAGCATGGGTGCAGGTTTTGCACTTCTTGCAATGGCAGAAGAAGGTGCCAGGAATGGGGTGTGGGCGGGTCAGGAGGTGGATCTGACAAGGGAGTCATGGAGGGAATGGTCTGACCAAAATGCTGGTAGGGGTGGGGAGGGAAATATATTCCTAGTGGTGGGGTCTTTTTGTAGGTGGCGGAAGATGATTCAATGTATACGGAGGTTGGTGGGATGGAAGGTGGGGACCAGGGGGAGTCTGACCTTGTTGCGTTGGAACGGTTGGGGTTCAAGGGCGGACGGGTAGGAAATGGAGGAGATGCATTGGAAGGCATCATCAACCGTGTGGGAGAAGAAATTGTGGTCTTTGAAGAAGGTGGCCATCTGGGATTTTCTATGGTAGAACTGGTCCTCCTGGGAAGAGATGCAGTGGAGGCAGAGGAGTTGGGAATAAGGGATAGAATTTTTACAGGAGGCAAGGTTGGAGGAGGTGAGGTCCAGGTAACTATGGGAGTGGGTGGCTGTGTAGTAAATATCCACGGTTAGTTGGTCACCAGAGATGGAGACTGAGAGGTCCAGGAAGGGGACGGTGGTGTTTGAGATGGTCCAGGTGTATTTGAGGTCAGGGTGTAAGGTCATGATTTGGAGATGCCGGTGTTGGACTGGGGTGCGCAAAGTTAAAAATCACACAACACCAGGTTATAGTCCAACAGCAGCGCTCCAAAAGCTAGTGTGCTTCCAATTTAAACCTGTTGGACTATAATCTGGTGTTGTGTGATTTTTAACTTTAAGGGTGTAAGGCGTTAGTGAAGTTGATGAACTGTTCAACCTCCTGGTGGGAGCACGAGGTAGCGCCAATACAATCATCGATGTAGCAGAGGAAAAAAATGGGGTATGGTGCTGGTACAGCAGTGGAAGTTGGATTGTTCCATGTACCCAACAGAGGCAGGCATAGCTGGGGCCCATGCAGGTGCCCATGGCTACCCCTTTGGTTTCAAGGAAGTAGGAGGATTGAAAGGAGGAGTTGTAAAGGGTGAGGATCAGTTCAGTCAGTTGGATGAGGGATCCTTCTACATTTGACATACATTTACCTGTACTTCCAACAATTTCAGCTACTGTATCTGTTGCATCCAATGTGATCTCTACATCGGGGTGACAGGATGCCAACTTGCAGATTGTTTCAGAGAACATCTCAGGGATGCCCATACCAACCAACCCCACTGCCTTGTGGTGGAACACTTCAACTTCCCCTCTCGCTCCACCAAGGACTTGCAGGTGGCACCAAACCCTACCTCCACCCGACGCCTGGAAGAAGAATACCTCATCGTCTGCCTTGGGACGTTGCAACCACACTGGTTTAATGTGGATTTCACCAGTTTCCTCATTTCCCCATTTCACCTCAATCCCAAGTCTCCAACTCGGCACCGCCCTCTTGACTTGTCCATTGTTTTTCCCATCTATCCATTCCATCCTTTTCTCTGACCTATCACCACCTCCCCCACCTTCATCTCCCTATCGCATTCTCAGCTACCTTCCCCTCAGCCCCACCCCTCCTCCCATTTATCTCTCAGCCCCCCAGCCCATAAGCCTCAATCCTGATGAGGGGCTTATGCCCAAAACGTTGATTCTCCTGCTTCTCGGATGCTGCCTGACCTACTGTGCTTTTCCAGCACCACTCTTTACTCTGACCTCCAGCATCTGCAGTCCTCATTTTCTCCCTGATCTGTGGTCTAACTCTGTATATCTGCCTTTAGCGTATATCCCTTCATACGTTTGCTTAACAAAATTTCTGCTATCTCAGATTTAATATTAATAACTGATCCAACATCCACTGCCTTTGTGAAAGAGAGTTTCAAAGATCTATCTGTGTGTGTAGAAATGCATCCTTATTCCCAACTAGTGAAAGTAGTTTATCCTTATCTTGCTTGTCTTTCCATGTTAATATCTTTAAGACTTATCAGATCCCTCCTTAACCTTCTAAAGTTGAAATGAAACAGGTATAATTTGTATAATCTCTCCTCATAACTTCACCTCTGAAGTCCAGGTACATTTCTTATAAATCTATAGTGTACTCCCTCCAAGGCTAACATATCCTTCTTGAGATGTATTATCCAGATTTGCTCACAGTTCTCCAAGTGAGGCTTACCTAAGCCTTTGCAAAACTGCAGCATGAATTCTGCATCCTTCAGTCCTCAGTAAAAGGTCTCACCTTCAGCCTACTATGCTCCCAGGTCAATTAATTCCATACATGTCGCCACATCCAACTTTTCTTCCACTGCCTACACCTTAGTGCTTTCGTATTCAATCTTGATTCTCACCCACCCTCCGAGGACCCCTTCTCCCGCCTCCAACATACTCCCTCCGTTTCTTCCTCTCCCTCTAGCCCAACCAGTATCCTTCCACCAACTCACTTGTTCGATTGGTGGAACTGGTCTTTATCCTCAACAACTTCTCCTTCGAATCCTCCTATATCCTTCAGATGAAAGGGATAGCCATGGGCACATGCATAGGTCTCAGCTATGCCTGCCTCTTCATAGAATATGTGGAACACTCCATCTTCCACAGTTACACTGGCACCATCCCCCACCTTTTTCTCCACTACATTGACTGTATTGGTGCCGCTTTATGCTCTCACAGGGAGGTTGAACAGTTCATCAACTTCACTAACATGTTCCACCCTGACCTTAAGTTCACCTGGACCATTTCGGACACCTTCTGGTCCTTGCTGGACCCCTCAGTCTCCATCTCCGGCAACCGACTCAACACTGACATCTATTTCAAGCCCATTGACTCCCACAGCTACCTAGACCACATCTCCTTCCACCCCCCCCCTGTAAAAACGTGATCTTTTCCTCCCAGTTCCTCTGCCTCCATTGCATCTGCTCCCAGGAGGACCAATTCAACTCCAGGACATTAAAGATGGCCTCCTATTTCAAGCACTGCAATTTCCTCTCCCGTGTGATCATCAATTCCCTGTAGTGCATTTCCTCCACTTTCTGCACCTCTGCCCTTGAACCTCACCTGTCCAACTGCCTTCCACTCCACTAATGTTTGGATACAGCGTATTACCCTCCTCCATTTCCACCACGGACAATAAGACCCCACCACCAGAGAGATATTTGATGGCTACCATACATCAAGAGCATTTCCGAACTGACAGCCAGACTACTGCGACCACTAGGACTCATAACAGCACACAAACCAACAGCCACTCTCGACAACAACTCACCAGAACGAAGGACCCAATACCCAGCATGAGCAAAACTAATGTAGTGTACAAAATCCCATGCACGGACTGTACAAAACACTACATAGGACAAACAGGAAGACAGCTAACTATCCGCATCCATGAACACCAACTAGCCACGAAACGACACGACCAACTATCCTTAGTAGCCACACACACAGACGACAAGCAACATGAATTCGACTGGGACAACACTACTATTATAGAACAAGTCAAACAGAGAACGGCCAGGGAATTCCTAGAGGCATGGCACTCATCCACAGATTCTATCAATAAGCACATCGATCAATATACCGACCACTGCATCGGACAGCTGGAACTGACAACCGGAAGCGGCAGATTCAAACCACTACAAATGGTGGAGGAAAGATCACAGAAGCGCTTCACAGGAGGCTCCCAAGCACTGAGGATGTCACCTAGACAGGGGACGAAACAAATTCCCAGCTCGGCGAACAGAATCACAACAACGAGCGCTTGAGCTACAAATCTTCTCACAAACTTCCCAAACAATCTTTGCAAATCCATTCACCTCATCTACTATGTCCATTGTTCTTGATGTGGTCTCCTCTACATGGGGAAGACAGGTTGCCAATTTGTGGAATGTTTCAGGGAACATCTCTGGGACACATGCACCAACAACCCCACTGCCCTGTGGCTAACCAGTTCAACTCTCCTTCCCACTCCACCAAGAACATACAAGTCCTGGGCCACCTTCACTGCCAAATGCAAGCCACCCAATGACGAGAGGAAGAATGTCACATCTTCTGCCTTGAGTTGAGACCCTTCAACCATGTGGAACCTTCTTTCCCCCCCCAATTCCTGATGAAGGGCTTCTACCTGAAACATCGACTCTCCTGCTCCTTGGATGCTGCCTGACCTGCTGTGCTTTTCCAGTGCCACACTTTTTGACTGATCTCCAGCATCTGCAGTTCTCACTTTCTCCCATTCTTCTGTTCCAGTCCACTAGATATAAAGGCCAACATTCCATTAACTTTCTTGATTATTTTCTGCCCCTGTTCATGTTATTTTAAATATCGATGCACCTGAACCACCAAGTCTCTTTGGATATCCACTGCACTTAACTTCATACTAGCTATAAAGTATCCTGATCTATCCTTTTTTGTACAAAATGGATAACCTCACATTTGCTTGCATTGAAATCTGTCTGTCAAGTTTTTGCCCATTCTCATGGACTGTCAATATCCCTTTGTAATTTTATGTTATCAATTACATGGTCTACAATGCCACCTTGTGGGTGGCACAGTGGTTAGCACTGCTGCCTCACAGCGCCAGAGACCCGGGTTCAATTCCCGCCTCAGCTGACTGACTGACTGAGTGGAGTTTGTACATTCTCCCAGTGTCTTGTTGGGCCAAAGGGCCTGTTTCCACACTAAGTAATCTAATCTAATATTATGTCGTCAGCAAATCTGGATGCAATTAATCAAGTCAATAAATATCGTGAATAATGGGGCTCTGTGGGAGATCCTGTGGGACACCACTGGTCACATCCTGTCCATTCAAGAATTTACACATTATCCCTACTTTCTAGCCACTCAACCCATTTCCCAGCTATGTTGCCTTCAATTCTGACAGGCTTCTACCTTAGTTAACAACCTCTTACGTGGAACTTCAAATATGTTCTGGAAATCCATATAAACAACATCCATATACATTTCTCTGTCCACTATCTCGGTCACCTCTTCAAAAAAAAATTCGGAGGTTTGTCAGGTATGGTCTACCTGTCACAAATCCATGCTGGCTCTGCTTGATTAACTGAAAATTTGAGGTGTTCAGCTACCTTATTCTTGATTTATAGACTCCAACAATTTCCCCACTACAGATATTATGCTAACTGGTCTGTACTTCCTTGGCTTTCCTCTTTCACCTTTACTAAAAGCACTTCAGAGCTTTGCGTGTAAATATTAAGTTGACAACTTACAATGCAGTATTGAACAGTCCTGCACTAATGAGGTGCTGTTTCTCTGATCAGATATTACTCTCTGGATAGAAAGATCTCTGGGTAGTGCTCAAAGAAGAGGTTGAGAGTTGTCATTTGTATCCTGTAAATATTTATCCCTAACACTCCATCAATAACACAGAGTAACTTTTGTTTTAATGTCATTGTTGCTACATGTCTGCAAATTGACTGTGTCCTACATTATAACAGTGACTACACTTCAAAAGTTTTTATTTGGCTGCTTTAATATGTTTGTATCAAAGCAAAACACAGTGAATGCTGGAAATATTTAATACATTGGGAATTTATGGAAGACATTATATAAATGCATGCTATGTTATTGAACTGGAGAAATGAGGAACATATGAATTAGGAGCAGGACAATGCCATTTGACTCCTCTTGTTTACACCACCATTCAACAAGAACAGGGCTGATCTGTCTATAGGCTCAACTCTCCATTTCCATCTACCCACAATAACCATTGACTTTGTTAGTCAAGAATCTGTTGGTGACCTCTGATTTAAAAGTATTCAATAAACCTCCAGCCACACCTCTCTGGGGAAGTGAGGTCCAAAGACTCATGACCCCCTGAGAGAAACATCTCTTTATCTCAGTTCTAAATGGAGACCCTGATTTTTGAACTGTGTCCCCTGATTCTATTCTCTCCCACAAGAGCAAACATACGTTCAGCATCCATCCTGTCAAGTGACTTCAGGATCTTGTATGTCTCCGGTATTCTTTTAAAGTTCAATAGATACAGGCTTAACATGTACAACCTTTTCTCATAATTCCCTCAACCCAGGTATCAGGAAATGCCAGTGCAGAGGATCCCTATCCAACATATATACTCTTTATCAGTAAATAGCAGATATTGATATTGTCAAGGTGACCAAGAATATCAGAATAAGTGTGTGCCCACAGCCTCCAAAGATGATTCAAGCTTGGTTGTTATTATTCCGATAATTATAAAACTCGAACCTGAGAGTGTGTTTCCTTCTTTTTCCATAGGATATTCCTGAGGGAATTGGAAAATTACATAGACTGTCCAGAGTTGGTGGGACGGTGTTTCTTGGATCGGGTATGTAAAGTCAATTTGAGTTGTGCTTTATTGCATCAATACTTCTAAACATTATCACTGTCAGGCGTAGGACTAGTTTCAGCTGGTTATAAGTTTTAGTACAGACAGCACAAGTTCACTACACTGTTTTGAAATTATACCCTCATCATAAATGTGTCTGCATCCAACCCATTTCCATTCCATCTCCCATTACCAACCTGACACTTATCTTCATATTCCTATCCTTCTTTCACTTTCACTCCCCTACACTCTCATCCTGTACTTCCTCTAGCTCTGTATCAGATGGAGCAGTTCAAGAAGGCAGCTTACCCCCAACTTTTCAAAGGCAATTAGATATGTTCAGAAAATACTAGCTTTGCCAGCAAACTTTCCTTCCCAGTTCCATGTAAAATAAAGTGCCCCTTCCCATTTCTGATCTCTCTTGCAGGCCTTCTTTCAACAGAATAGGCATCCTCACATTATATTCCAGCTGCCAGTACTTTTTACCCACTCATTTAACCTGTCCGTTTCCCTTTGTAGACTTATTGTATCCTCCTCACAACTTGTTTTCCTACCTATCTTTGTAGTCTCAGGAAATTTGAATGTGATAGAGTCAGTCCCTTCATGCAAGTCATATGAATTGTAAATATTTGAAACCCAACACTGATCCCTGTGGTACTCCTATTTACAGTTTGACATCTGAAAATTACCCACTTATCCCAACTGTCATATTCCCTTTCAGAATTGCATAATGACAATGCGAGATTGTATTAGGTCTTTCTAAATATCCTCCATTATCTCCTTATTTTTCAACTTCAGTATTTCCTTATTGATATTACCTGGCCAATGGTTTCCTCCTTTCTTTAATAATGGTGTTATGTGTGCAGTTTTCCAATCTGCTGGTATATTTTTGTGAACAGAGGGAATTTTAGAAAGTTACAATCTATGCATCTGTGATCTTCGAGGAGAAAGTGAGGTCTGCAGATGCTGGAGATCAGAGCTGAAAATGTGTTGCTGGAACAGCGCAGCAGGTCAGGCAGCATCCAGGGAACAGGAGAATCAACGTTTCGGGCATAAGCCTTCCTGAAGAAGGGCTTATGCCCGAAACGTCGATTCTCCTGTTCCCTGGATGCTGCCTGACCTGCTGCGCTGTTCCAGCAACACATTTTCAGTATCTGTGATCTATTCAATCACTCTTTTTAAGACCCCAGAATACAAACGTCTCTTGCAAAAGTATTTTGTCAACTACAAATAACCATTTCTGTTTGACTTGGAATCAGAAGAATCAGAATCCCTACAGTGTGGAAATAAGCTATTTGGCCCATCGAGTCTGCACAGGCCCTCTAAAGAGCTTTTCCCCCATTCTTTCCACCTTTTCTATAGCTAACTCACCTAGCATGTGCAGCCCTGGACACTACAGAGCAATTTAGATTAGATTAGATTAGATTACTTACAGTGTGGAAACAGGCCCTTCAACCCACAAGTCCACACCGACCCGCCGAAGCGCAATCCACCCAGACACATTCCTCTACATTTACCCCTTCGCCTAACACTACGGGCAATTTAGCATGGCCAATTCACCTAACCTGCACATTTTTGGACTGTGGGAGGAAACCGGAGCACCCGGAGGAAACCCACACAGACATGGGGAGAATGTGCAAACTCCACACAGTCAGTTGGCTGAGGCGGGAATTGAACCTGGGTCTCTGGCGCTGTGCTAACCACTGTGCCACTGTGCCGCCCACGGTCAATCCACTTGACCTGCACATTTTTGGACTGTGGGAGGAAACCAGAGTACCCAGAGGAAACCCATACAGACACAGGGAGAACATGCAGTCTCCACACACACTCACACAAGGTTGGAATTGAATCAGGTCACTGGTGCTGCGAAGTAACAGTGCTAACCACTGAGTCACTGTGTCCTTGTCCAGTGCAGATTTAAATCCCTGACAGTTGCACTGCCTTTTTATCAGCTACAATTAATTCTTGCTTAATCTCTCCTGGTATAACTACAGTTATGGTAAATATAAGCTTCCGTCAATGTTTTCTGACCCTTGGTAATCTTAATCCCTATCCCTACTGATTCTCATTCCAGATCTTCTGAACCAAGATACTTTCTCACTATTGTCTGTAAGGGCAATACTAATGTTATAAGACACCTGTAAAGTAAGATGTAACTGAAATCAATCTGCTGCTGAGTTTTAGGATTCTGTTCCAAGATTTTGTGTGTGTGTGTGTGTCTGGGAAGAATATTGCCAGTCATTAATCAAGTGGTGAACTAGTTGTAATGACTGTAAATAACCAAGTTGGGCATCTTTAAAGTTATGAAATTTTTTAGATGATTGTTTCTGTTTGTAGATGGAAGACCTTCAGATTTATGAGTGGTACTGTCGGAATAAACCCCGCTCAGAAAGCTTGTGGAGGCAGTGTTCAGACTGCATTTTCTTCCAGGTATTGATATCTTTTATAATTGACTTGTGCTCCTGCTGTTCCATGTGTTTATTAAATTGCTTGGATTTGAAGATGGTTAAGATGTGAGGCCTCATGTATTTTAGGATTGTGCTATCAACTAACTGCATTTTACTTGAGTCTGGGGGCCTGTCAGTTGCAGCTCTTGTCTTCAAAATTGCATTTGCCAAGCCTACTGTGCGTTTCACAAGCCTTGTCAAAAATACAACAGAGCCTGCCTATGTTGACTATACCTCGCTATTGAAGTGGCTTCATGTTCAGGATGATTATTATCATTAATTTGTGAAATGCTGGCATTGCTGGATTTTTTTGTCCATCACTAATTGCTCTTGGGAATATAAAGGTGGGCCAGTTTTCTCCACTGTAATCCATGTGCAATACATATGCACACAGTGCTACTGGATTTTGGTCCAGTAACACTGAACAGGTAAAGTATATCTTCAAGTTTGCTGTATTCCCATGGATCTGCTGCTCTTGTTCTCCTATGCGTTAAAAGATCTGCGTTTAGAGGTGTCTTACATAAAGTCTTGCAGTACATCTTGTAGATGATGTACTCTGCAATCGTGTTGTGCCATTATTGGAGAGAGTGGATATTTAAGATGACCTGTGGCATGCCGAATGACATTGTTTTCAAGTTTCCTGAGTATTGTTTGTGCTACACTTGAAGCAATTGAACAGAATTTCTTCTTACTGCTGATTCAGAGCTTGTAGTTGATAGACAGGATTTGTAAGGAAGGAGGTGAGTTACCACCACAAAATTCCCAGGCTCTGACCACTTGTTATACCCACAGTACTGTTAAGTTTCTGGGACTCCAAGGAAGTAGATAGTGAGGGATTTGTTGATCGTAATGCCCTTGAATGTCAAGGGAAGATAGTTAATAAATGCCAAATACTATGAATGCTGAAAATCTGAAAAAAACACAGAAATCTGTCTGGATGCTAAGCAAGTCCAGAACCATCTGTAGAAAGACAGACAGAGTTAACGTTTAAAGTCTGGTATGATGTTAGAAGAGAAATATGATGGAAAATATACTTTGTCTCTGTCAAAAGTATAAAAGAGTAGAGGAGCAGCAAGAAGGCAGGAGATGATTAAACTATCTATTGTGGCAATTATCTGACATTTGCATAGCATGAATATAACCATATATTATGAATTTACACAAGAGACTGCTAGAGAGCATGCATGGATCTAAGACTAGTCTAAGATTTGCTGTAGGTGTCTGGTAATCAGCTTTTGTGCATGTTTGATCTGAATTTTATCCCCTTGGCTTCTTATAGGTTTTTTTGCTCTGCTCTGTTTTTTTTCCCTTAGCTGTTTGTTTTCCCTATTGCTGGTTGTAAAAAAAATTGGTTGACGTGCATCTGTATTGATGATTTCTTTGCAGGGGTTTTCTGTTCAGAGATTCAATCTTACGGCAGTTGTTCAGCTCCGTGGATCCTTAATCTGTTCTGAGGTCTTAAACTATACCAATGATTTTTTTGGAAAGATGATTTTTAAAAAAAAATTCTTCTGTTCTCCAGACAATTTCAAGTCGTTTCTTCTGTCTCTGCCATGCTTTTCTGGGCAGAGTATGCATTTTTGGCAGTCTGATTTTAAGGCTACACTTGCGTGTTGTGTTCAAAAATATATTGGCTGAGGAGCTGCAAGTCAAACTGCTTCAAGCTTAAGTTTCTAAAGAGATTTTTTAAATGCATATTAATACATGGTAACTGGAGATCAGGTTTAGAGTTCATTATATCTTGAAGAGATGTTACCTACAAGAATTTCTCTCTTCCAAATCAAATTAATTCCTCCCACACTGCTAATTATGCCATGTGGGAAACAGTTCTGTTGCTTCATTTTAAGGTTACTCTAGGCTCCTAAAGTCCTGATGTAAAGGTCTTACATTAGCTCTTTGAAAGACATTTTTCTGCAGTACAAACAAAAGACATTGGTATTGAGGAGAAGGACAAGTAATGCTTCTTGGCCTTAACTATAGAGAGTACTATACATAGCCCTTTTCAAGGCTAATATGTCTGCACAGGCATTGTGGAGCCAGGTGACGTGGATTTTATATTTGGGAGTGGCGCTGGTGTAACCGCTTTTGTTGTCTGTGCAAAACAGAGTCGTTAGATCTGTTAAGACTAAGGAGAGGTGGCGAAAAAGGTTGCATTATGATTTGGGATCAGAAATGAAGTCCAAACTTTCTGATAGCTTGGGATATTGTGGACATTGCTGACTTGCTTCTTTGCGTTGGCAGAACCTCTTTCCCGCAGACAATGTGCAAACCATTAAATGATCTGCACTTTGATGAACTATGATTGAGCAGAACCAAATTGTTAGAGGGGAGAATGAAAATAGAGTTGATATAAGTTAAATATCCAGTACGGTGGCTCAGTGGTTAGCACTGCTGCCTCACAGTGCCAGGGATCGGAGTTTGATTCCAGCTTCGGGCAACTGTCTGTGTGGAGTTTGCACATTCTTTCAGTGTCTGCGTGGGATTCCTCCGGGTGCTCCGGTTTCCTCCCACAGTTAGTTGAATTGGCCATGCTAAATTGCTAAGTTCAGGGATGTGTAGGTTAGGTGCATTAGTCGGTGTAAATGTGGAATTATAGGGTAGGAGAATGGGTGGGGGGGAGCGGATTGCTCTTTGGAGGGTCGGTGGAGACTTGTTGGGCTGAAGGGCCTGTTTCCACAGTGTAGGGATTCTATTTTTTAACAATTCTATAAATATTTGGTATTATAGAGTGAATGTTGAAGACACTGAGTATATGAAAAAGATTAATCCTAAGCATGGTTTCCCATTATACCGCAACCACAGGTAAAGTGAGAAAAAGCCATGCATAGGTAAGTTCAGACCTGATTTGAAGAAGTTTAACGTTGAATAAAGCCCTTAGTGTACAAAATATGCATTATTTCAGTGCAGTTGATATTGTACAGAATTCTTATGACTTTTTTGTAATGGGATATTTGGATGCAGATTTCTAGTTGGAGTATTGTACTTTAGGTGTTAGTTTTGCAACTATGTTTATTAAACTTCCAATTTCTTACTCAACCCATTGTGTTTCAGGAATGCCAGAAAAAGTTGGAACACAAGCTGGGCTTAGATTCCTATTTGTTGAAACCAGTGCAGCGGATAACAAAGTACCAGTTACTGCTAAAGGTAAAGTAAACGATCAAAGAAAATTACAGCACAAGAACAGGCCCTTTGGCCCTCGAAGCCTGTGATGATCCAGATCATCTATCTAAACCTGTCACCTGTTTTCTAAGTGTTTGTATCCCTCTGTTCCCTGTCCATTCACATATCTGTCTAGATTCATCTTAAATTACGCTATTGTGCTCACCTCTACCACCTCCACTAGCAACGCGTTCCAGGTACTCTCCACCCTCTGTGTAAAGAACTTTCCATGCATATCTCCCTTAACATTTCCCCTCTCACCTTGAACTCGTGATCCCTAGTAATTGAGTCCGCCACTCTTGGGGGAAAAAGCTTCTTGCTACCCATCCTGTCTATACCTCTCATGATTTTGTAGACCTCAATCAGGTCCCCCCCCCTCAACCTCCATCTTGCTAATGAAAACAATCCAAATCTACACAGCCTCTTTTTATAGCTAGCACCCTCCATACCAGGCAACATCCTGGTGAACCCCTTCTGAACCCTGTCCAAAGCATCCACATCCTTTTGGTAATGTGATGATCAGAACTGTACGCAGTATTCCAAATGTGGTCAAACCAAAGTCCATACCACTGTAATACAACCTGTCAACTCTTGTACTCAATATCTGTCCGATAGGGAAAGCATGCCATTTGCCTTCTTGACCACTCTATCACCCTGCGTTGCCACCTTCAGGGAACAATGGACCTGAACACTCCGATCTCTCTGTACATCAATTTTCCCCAGGACTTTTCCATTTACTGTATAGTACACTCTTGAATTGGATCTTCCAAGATGCATCACCTCGATTGAACTTCACCTGCCATTTTTCTGCCCAATTCTGCATTCTCTGACAGTCCCCTTCACTATCTGCTACTCCACCAATGGTAGTGTCATCTGCAAGTTTGCAGATCAGACCACTTTTACCTTCCTCCAGATCATTTGTGTATATCACAAACAACAGTGGTCCTAGCACGGATCCCTGTGGAACACCACTGGTCACAGTTCTCCATTTTGAGAGGCTCCCTTTTACCACTACTCTGTGTCCTGCTGCCCAGTTAGTTCTCTATCCATCATTTTCTCTATCAGGGGAACCTTACCAAATGCCTTACTGAAGTCCACTTGTATGAGATTTACAGTCCTTCCCTCATCAATCAACTTTCTCACTTCCTCAAATAATTCTATTAAGTTGGTAAGACATGACCTTCACTGCATGTTCCAAATGTAAGTAGATCCTATCCATCAGTATCTTCTCCAGCAGCTTCCCTACCACTGATGTCAGGCTCACCAGTCTTTAATTACATAGATTATCGCTGCTGCCCTCCTTAAACAAGGCAACAACATTAGCAATTCTCCAGTCCTCTGGGATGTCACTAGTGTTCAAAGATGCTGCAAAGATATCAGTTAAGGCCTCAGCTATTTCCTCTCAATTTTCTCAGTAACCTGGGATAGATCCCATCTGGACCTGAGGACTTTTCCATCTTAATGCCTTTTAGAATACCCAATGCTTCCTCCCTCCCTTATGCTGATTTGACCTGGAGTATTCAAACATCTATCCCTAACGTCAATATCCGCCATATCCTTGGTGAATACCAATGCAAAGTACTTATTCCGATATCACCCATTTTCTGTGTCTCCACGCATAATTTTCCTCCTTTGTCCTTGAGTGAGTCAGCCCTTTCTCTAGTTACCCTCTTGCTGTTTATATACGAATAAAAGGCTTTGGGATTTTCCTTAACCCTGTTTGTTAAAGATATTTCATAACTCCTTTTAGCCCTCTTAATTCCTCATTTCAGATTGGTCCTTCTTTCCTGATATTCTTCCAAAGCTTCACCTGTTTTCAGTCACCTAGACCTTATGTATACTTCCTTTTTCCTCTAGGCTAGTCTCACAATTTCACCTGTCATTCATGTATCCCTAAACTTGCCATTTCTATCCCTCATCTTCACAGGGACATGTCTGTCCTGCACGCTCATCAACCTCTCTTTAAAAGTCTCCCACATATCGAATGTGGATTTCCCTTCAAACAGCTGCTCCTAATCTACATTCCCCAGCTACTGCCAAATTTTGGCTCAGTTGGCCTTCCCCCAGTTTAGCACTGTTCCTCTAGGACCACACTCGTCTTTGTCCAGGAGTGTTCTAAAACTTATGGAATTGTGATTACTATTCACAAAGTAATCCCCCACTGAAACTTCAACCACCTGCCCAGGCTCATTTCCCCAACACCAGGTCTAGTATGGCCTGTTCCCGAGTTGGACTATTTACATACTGCTGTATAAAACACTCTTGGATGCTCCTTACAAATTCTGCTCCATCTAGACCTCTAACACTAAATGAATCTCAGTCATTGTTGGGAAAAGTAAAATCTCTGATCACCATCACTCTGTTTTTCCCATGTCTTTCTATGATCTCTCTCCATTTTGTACCTCTATCTCACACTCACTGTTGGGAGGCCTGTAGTACAGCCTCAACATTGTTACTGCACCCTTCCTATTTCTGAGCTCTGCCCATGTTGCCTCACTGCTCAAATCCTCCATTGTGCTCTCCTTCAGCACAGCTATCCTGTCTGATCAGTAATGCAACTCCTCCACCCATTTTACCTCCCACTCTATCCCGGCTGAAGCATTTCTATCCTGGGATTATAGAATTGCCAATCATGCCCTTCCCTCAACCAAGTCTCAGTAATAGCAATGGCATCATATTCCCAGGTACGAATCCAAACCCTAAGTTCCTTTGCCTGACCTACTACACCTCATGTTAAAACACATGCACCTCAGACCACCTGTCCCTTGCGTTCATCATCTGCTCCCTGCTTGCTCTTCCCCTTAGTCATGTTGACTTCATTATTTAGTTCCTTACAGGCTTTAGTTACTACCTCCATCCTGTCCACTAACCTCCTCATTTGATTCCCATTCTGCTGCCACATTAGTTTAAACCCTCCCCAGTGGCATTAGCAAAAGCACCCCCAAGACATCGGTTCCAGTCTGGCCCAGGTATAGACTATTCAATTTGTAATAGTCCCACGTCCCCCAAAACTGCTCCCAACGTCCCAAAAATCTGAACCCCTCTCTGCTGCATCATCTCTCAAGCCATGCATTCATCCTACATATTCTTTCATCCCTATTCGGACTACCATATGGCACTGGTAACAATCCTGAGTTTACTACCTCGGAGGTCCTACTTTTTAACTTGGTTCCTAATTCCCTAAATTCTGCTTGTAGGATCTCATCCCATTTTTACTTATATCAGCGGTGCCTATATGCACCATGACAGCTGGCTGTTCACCCTTTCCCTTCAGAATGTTCTGCAGCCGATCTGAGATATCCCTGACCCATGCACCTGGGAGGCAACATACCATTCGGGAATCTTGTTTTCGACCACAGAACTGCCTAACTGCTCCCCTTATGATTGAATCCCCTATGACTATAGTCCTTCCACTCTTTTTTTCCCCACGCTTCTGTACAGCAGAGCCACTTACGGTGCCACGAACGTGCCTCCTGCTGCCTTCCCCTGGTGAGCCATCTCTGTTTATTATTGCAACAATAATCAAAAGATAAAAAGCTTTGAAAAATGAAAACGGTGCTGATATTAAAATAGAGTTAGCAACGTTTATTCAACATTTATACCTAGTTCCTGATGAAGGGCTTATGCCTGAAATGTTGACTCTCCTGCTTCTCAGATGCTGCCTGACCTGCTGTGCTTTTCCAGTGCCACACTTCTGAGTCTGACTCTCCAGAATCTACAAAAACACACACCATGCGTTAGAAAACAGCATAAATGAAGTGGCTGGAAAGTGAGGACAAAGGCACCCGTTTTGTTTTGAGAGGGTGAGGTGAGGGCAGAAGTGCAGGAAATGATCTGACAAAGTTGAGGCCCTGTCACCTATAGTTTTCAGTGCGTGCAGGGGGGAGTCCAAGGTTGAGGAAGAAGGAAGACATTCAGAAGCATTATTGGTGATGCAAAGTTCTTCATTGTACATAACTAACTTCCAAAATCAGAAGTGTCATTACTTTTAATAGTTTATCCATTAAGATGTGGACTTTAATAGGATGAACCCAGGAGTCTCTTTATTCAAACATTGATAGTTGTTCACTTCTTATTCAAAATTGTGGGTTTGAGGAATTGATGAATATGCCTGAATTAACAGGAGTTATTGAAGTACAGCAAAAACTCTGAAGGAGCTGAGGATCTGCAGGAAGCACTGGCAGCTATCTTGGGAATTCTGAAAGCTGTGAATGACTCTATGCACCAGGTCGCCATCACAGGATATGAGGTATGAGACAAGCTGATCTCACTGAGAGCTATGGGTGATATGATGCCTCACACCATCACATTATGGCATTGAATCTCTTTCTTTAACACAGTGTGCATGAGGTGCTGTGACTACATTGCCAAACAGTTTCTTTAGTAACTAGTACATCAGACTAAATACCAGCTGTTAGCAATATTTTGTCAAGGCTAACAATGCTTCATGTGAGACAAGTTATTTAACAGCCACTGATATCATTGATAGTGAAGTCTTGAAAGGTGAGGCCATGAGAAGAAAGGCTGTTGCTCGCACTCACAGAAAATCTGGAGTGAAATGTAATGTGTTAATTGCCCATCTAATCAACCAAGAGTGTTGTGAATTCTTTACGCAGGTATTTAGTGAGTTTAGTCTTAGCTGGCATGTTGAGTGTGTAAATTGGTGAAACAGAAGGGTGAGGTAGTTGAGCTGTTGCTTGGAAAGATGCAGCAAAAAGAATCTTTGGCCCTTTGGGGAATGCCTTGAGAATTCAAGCTCAGAACTATACCAGGAACCTAGGAATGTGATGGATTTGGAAAGAGCATGGGGAGGGGCAAGAGCAAACCTGGCAGAAAATAGTTGCAGTCGAAGATTGTGGTGGATGAAGAGCTTATGATCAAAATGTCGATTCTCCAGCTTTTCGGATGCTGCCTGACCAGCTGTGCTTTGCCACCACCACAATCTTCGATTCTCATCTCCATCATCTGCAGTGCTCACTTTCTCCCAGAGAATAGTTGTACACATGGGCAATAGGAATGGTAGATTTAAGAGATGAGGGGCCAAAAGAATGGATTTAGAACAAACCAACATGGATCCTGGGAACCATCATGAGTGGCACGGGTGACTCAGTGGTTAGCATTGCTGCCTCACAGCATTAGGGACCTGAGTTCGATTCTAGCCTCTGGCAATTGTCTTTGTGGAATTTGCACATTCTCCCAGAGTCTGCATGGGTTTGTTCCGGGTGCTCTGGTTTCCTCCCACAATCCAAAGATATGCAGGTTAGGTGAATTGGCCATGCTAAAAAAGCCCATAGTGTTCAGGATTGTGTAGGTTAGGTGCATTAGTCAGGGGAAATGTAGAGTAATAGGGTAGGGGAATGGGTCTGGATGGGTTACTCTTTGGAGGGTCGGTGTGGACTTGTTGGGCCAATGGCCTGTTTCCACACTGTGGGGATTCTATAATCAATGAATTATCCATGTTAAATGGATATAGAGTTGTGCATTTTACGAAGTTAGAGCATCTTCAGTAATTAGAGGAAATGAAGTACATCTTTTCTGAGTGCAATCAGTTTTGAATCAGCATAAGATTGCTAATTTGTGTTGCAATATTGGTGGTCGCATTGAAGAATGACAGGTATGCAGAGGGCATCAGAAATTCTGGACAGATTTCCTTATTATGATCTAGTCTGCTGGCTGTGATGTACATTGTACACCTTCACCCTACTGACTGTAATTTACCCTGTATATGAATCAGTTTGCAATCTATGATTCACATTCTACAGGTACCATCTGACAATGTGATTTTTGCTGTATTTGTTCTATCTGAATTTTGGTTTGTTCTGTACCTTGGTCACTCTGTAGCTTTGGTTTACATTCCATGTGCATTGCTGTACTGGTTGTGATATATAATATATATCATTGAGTATAACAACTATTTAATTTGCACTGTGTACGGGTTTTGGTTCCTAGTTTTCATTTGGACTGTATCGGTCAGTCTTGTAGCTGTGATTTGTATTGTACGAGTTAGTCTGCTTAAAATGTTTTACATTGTACATGGTTTTGTTTGCTAGCTGTGCTTTAAGTGAGCAAGCACAGTGAGAGCAGTTCATCACTAAGTGCAGATGGATGCAGTCTGAGCTTCGGAATTTGGTGAATGAGGGAATTTAGTAAGTGAGGGTGGGGGTGCTTTTCAATCCTTTATGTAAAAGGAGTGAACTATGAGAAGAAACCAGCAGGATGTGAAAGCTGAAGCCTGTAAGTGTTGATTAGGTGTGATATTCCTAAACTGAAATTGAACACGTTAAAGATGGCCGAATAGGTGAAGTATGTGGGGACTGCTGGGCACCAATGTGATCTACAGGAACCATGTCTAAAGTAAGTTTCTACAGCTTGACTTGAACTGGAGACTGAGCTATGAACATTGATTCATCCGGGGTGTGGGAGGTATTCTGTTCTAGAAGGCTGTCATATGCCTTATGCTAGGCACTTCTGATTTAGTCCACAGTGAAGGATGGGAAGATGTGATGACAGGTAAGGGGACCAAGAAACTAAAAGTGAAGCTGCCTCAACTGTTGCAAATTTCTGAAATGTTTGGAATTCTTGCAGCTTGTATGGATCTGAGAATAGGCTGCAAGGTGTATGAGTGAACTGACCATGGCATCAAGGTACGTTGTCATTCAAGTGGGGAGAATATAGGAACTTATTGGTAGGAAGGAAAAGTATAGACCGGGGGTGTAGATATACTTCTCTGCACTGGAGAGTGAAAGTATAGAACGATGCATTCCTGTCTAATGCCAGGATTTTGGTCATCTGCTTTGACCTGGAGAAGCATTGCAGTGGGTGGGAAGGATATTACTATCGTTATGATCCAAATCTGTGTATTAATGCTTGAATCAAAGGCAAATTGGCATAAGGTAAATTAAAGCTGAATGCACAATTTAAACATTGGTATTGGAGAAGTGAGTTTTGATTCATGGGGCCCTGGTATCAATATTCAGGAAAGTTTGCAAACACTGTGGCACACCACTAGAAACTTATTGCCAGCCAGAAAAAGACCACTATCTCTGCTTAGCTGTGTTACTCAGGTGTTAGAGAAGGTTTTAAATTAAATACTGCAAGGAAGTGATCACATGAGATGTTACGCATTAAATCAAAGGAAAAGGACAAAGTAGTGGTTTAGGTAATGATGACTGATGTGTGGCAGGAAAGGACAGAATTTACAAAATTGAGTGTTCCAGCATCTTGGAGCTCCCTACCTAACAGCCACTTTGTGAGAAAGAAAGGAGTTTTGCATCTCTTAGCGGAGATTTTGATCAGGAATGTGGAGAAATACTTCCATTTTAATAGTTCTTCCTAGCCCATAATTGGGACAAACTACACCCCTTTTCAAAGCAGTAAGCTGCCGTTTTCTGAAATTTAAAGGCTCTGCCAGCCACCTCGAAGCTATTGCCAAAATATAAGTGCATGAGAGAAGTGTGATGTTAGAGTGCCAAGTGAGTCTAGATCCAGGCTGTAAGGTGGCAAGTCATCTGATTCAGTGCTTGGAGTAGGTCAGGATGAGTGGGAGAAATTGAGTCCACGTACTGTTGGATTGGGTTCAGCAGTAAGGGTGGGGGTGAGAGGTTGGGTCTTGCAGGAAGGAAAGGGGTGTTAGTGGTGGGTGCAATGTGCTGTTGGGTTAGGTCTGGCAGGGTGGGGGTCATTCTGGATTCAGCAGGGTGGAGTGAATAATAGAGTGTGAGGCAGCTGGAGTGTAGGATTCCATGGGGATGGTGGCGGGGGTGATGTCTGGCAGAATTGTGGTGAGGTAAGTATGTGGGTCAAAAAGTGTAGTGCTGGAAAAGCACAGCCGGTCAGGCAACATCTGAGGAGCAGGAGAGTTGACATTTCAAGCACAAGATTTTCATCAGGAATGTGGCATTCCTAATGAAGAGTTTATGCTCTAAACATCGACTTTACTGCTCCTCGGATGCTGTGCTTTTCCAGCACCACCTATTTTGACTCTGATTTCCAGCATCTGCAGTCCTCACAGTCTCCTGTGAGGTAAGTATGTGGTCAGTTTAATAGTTACACGGGAGTTCGACTTGTATAATCAATAGTGTAACTTCCCCAAGTAATTATTTTACTTAATCATTCAAAGTCTCAGACTTAAATAAAGACTTGGACGATTCCAGTCTGTAAGGAACTACCCAGCAGAAATTTTAATTTCATGGGGATTTCCTTTAATGTGTGCTACAATGGAGATGAAATTCTAAACTATAGCCTGGTCATTGGATAATTCGAACCAGTGTTTCTGATGCCTCTGAATGTGATGGGGAATTCTTGTAATGGGCCATTAGAGTTATTGATAGGTGGCTATTGTTCCTCTATTTATATTACTTTATTCACATCGCAAGTATCGCAAATTTCATTGCTTCAATCAAAGAACCTATTCTTATCTCAAAAAGAAGAGTTGAAGATGTGGGTATACTGACCTTTGAGAGAGTTAAAAGCTAGCAGAACTACCTGACAGCACCAAGTGTCCTTAATAAGGTAACAATGTAATACTTGGTCAAAAGCTAGATTAGAGGTGGAAAGAGGTCAAGGTGAGGGTGATAGGTCAGTAATAAGGTAACAATGTAATACTTGGTCAAAAGCTAGATTAGTTGGGTTGTCTGGAAACAACAAAACAGATTTGAATTAGGCCAATCATTTTAAATTATACCCTGAAAAATACCAAATTCCAATCAAGTTTGAATTGAGTATATTGACTATCTTAAAAGCCAATGACACAATCCAATGCTTTGGGGGTATAAGACCAAGAAAACCTGAACAGTTGGAGGAGAACCGCCATGCCACCAGCATGTGGAGACTGCCTGAAAAATTGTTCTCTTAAAAGGTACCTTTATCGATCCATGAGCTATAAAGCATAAAGGTTAGATCTCACGGAATACAGGGAGAACCAGCCATTTGGATACAGAACTGGCTCAAAGGCAGAAGACAGAGGGTGGTGGTGGAGGGTTGTTTTTCAGACTGGAGGCCTGTGACCAGTGGAGCGCCACAAGGATCAGTGTTGGGTCCTCTACTTTTTGTCATTTACATAAATGATTTGGATGCGAGCATAAGAGGTACAGTTAGTAAGTTTGCAGATGACACCAAAATTGGAGGTGTAGTGGACAGCGAAGGAGATTATATCAGAAACCAACGGGATCTTGACCAAATGGGTCAATGGGCTGAGAAGTAGCAGATAGAGTTTAATTTAGATAAATGTGAGGTGCTGCATTTTGGGAAAGCAAATCTTAGCAGGACTTATACACTTAATGGTAAGGTCTTAGGGAGTGTTGCTGAACAAAGAGACGTTGGAGTGCAGGTTCATAGCTCCTTGAAAGTGGAGTCACTTTCAAGATAGGATAGTGAAGAAGGTGCGTGGTATGCTTTCCTTTATTGGTCAGAGTATTGGGTATTGGAGTTGGAAGGTCATGTTGCGCCTGTACAGGACATTGGTTAAGTCATTTTTGGAATATTGCATGCAGTTCTGGTTTCCTTCCTATCAGAAAGATGTTATGAAACTTGAAAGGGTTCAGGAAAGATTTACAAAGATGTTGCCAGGGTTGGAGGATTTGAGCTACAGGGAGAGGCTGAACAGGCTGGGGCTGTTTTCCCTGGAGCGTCGGAGACTGAGGTGTGACCTTATAGAGGTTTACAAAATCATGAGGGGCATGGATAGGATAAATAGACAAAGTCTTTTCCTTGGGGTGGGGGATTCCGGAACTAGAGGGCTTGGGTTTAGAGTGAGAGGGCAAAGATATAAAAGAGACCTAAGGGGCAACTTTTTCACGCAGAGGGTGGTACGTGTATGGAATGAGCTGCCAGAGGATGTGGTGGAGGCTAGTACAATTGCAACATTTAAGAGGCATGTGGATGGGTATATGAATAGGAAGGGTTTGGAGGGAATTGGGCCGGATGCTGGCAGGTGGGACTAGATTGGGTTAGGATATCTGGTCAGCATGGACGGGTTGGACCGAAGGGTCTGTTACCATGCTGTACATCTCTATGAATCTAAAAGATGACGCAGAAAGGTCCAAATAGAAGATTCGACAGCTGGCTGATTTTGAAATCTTAAATTTTGGGTAAATCTTAATTGGGGGGTTTTAATCTGAGTAGTATTATAGAAGAAAAGATAAAAGTTAAGTTAGAAGAAGGAGTTGTAAATAGTTGTTAACTATTTTCTGTTATACTTTAAGAAATATACTTAATTTTTACTTTAAATAGTTCTTGGCCTCTTGAATTTTCAGTTTACTGCATTGGGTAAATCCTTTCCATGTTGCTGGTATAAATTAAGCAGGAGGGTTTACCCTGTGTCATAACAATTGATTGACAAGCTGCTTACACATGAAGGTCAGTTTTATGAAGTTCAAATAAAGGATTAAATCTGTCGTGTAATCAAACTCATTTGAAGCCACGGTCAATAAAGGGGTGGCATGGGGACTTAATGGTTAGCACTGCTGCCTCACAGCACCACCAACCCAGGTTCAATTCTACCCTTGGACGACTGTCTGGAGTTTACATATTCTCCCTGTGTCTGCATGGGTTTCCTCTGGTTTCCTCCTACAGTCCAAAGATGTACAGGTTGGGTGGGTTGGCCCTGCTACATTGTCCGTAGTGTCTAGGAATATGCAGGCTAGGATTAGCCATCGGAAATGCAGAGTTACAGGGATAGGTAAGGGGGAAATGGGTCTGGGTGGGATGCTGTTCAGAGAGTCAGTGTGGACTTGATGGGCTGAATGGCCTGTTTCCACACTGTAGGGATTCTGTGAATTTGTGAACCACGTAAGTGGTTTTAAGCTTCACTTGAACAATAATTGATATTAATTAATTGAAACTTCAGGCAGGGAGCTTCACTTGAACTTAGTTTATACAGGAAGATTAAAAGTTTGAGGATATTAAGTTACTCACATGAACTGGATCATAAAAATTGTATTTGAATAATTTTTCTTCTCTAACAGGGGAATTTAAATGAACTTGGTAAGCTTTTAATGCAAGGTTCATTCAACGTCTGGATAGACCACAAGAAGGGGCATGCAAAAGTCAAAGATTTAGCACGATTCAAACCAATGCAGAGACACCTGTTCCTCCATGAGAAAGCATTGCTTTTTTGCAAGAGAAGAGAAGAAAGTGGGGAAGGGTATGAGAAAGCCCCCTCCTACAGTTATAAGCAGTCTTTGCATGTAAGTAATGTCTACTTAATATGAATAAAGCAATCTTGGTAAAGTTTCTTTTCCTTTGAATCTATCACTGATTAAGATATCATAACTGAGTTTAAATTGATGCTGCTGTCAAATCTGCTTAACCTTTCATCACACAGAACCGTACTCTTTTGTAAATTTTAGTTTTGTCTGCAAACAAATGATCCTAAACATTGAAATGCTATTATTCTCAATTAAACTCCTTATTATAATGGAACATATCAATCTGAAATTAAACTGATTACGAGTTTCAAATTTGCAATTATCATTATTTTGCATTTTGTATTTCTTTCTAATACATTTACATCGAACCTTTATAACCTCAAAGTCCTAAAGCAATGTGCAGTGAAAGAAGTAATCTCAAAATTTAGCTATTTTAGTAATGTAATAAATAACAGCCATTGTGCACGTGATGGGGGTCATGAAAACAGCAATATGATAATGATCAAATAATTTAATCATTCTGTGTTGAGAGGTGAACATGAGGCAGGACATAAGAGAATGCATTTTCTTTCATAGTGGCAAGGCTTCTTAGCACCATCTGAGAGGACGGAGGACACCGTAGTATAATATCTCGTTTATAAAAAGGCAGCATTGATAGTGCACTGTTCCTTTAGTATTGCTGTAAAATATTAGCTTTGACTATATATTTAAGTTTAGCTTGGGCTTGACTTGAAAGTAAGGAGATGGTAAGTGTGGAGTTGACATTCCCATCCAAGCAGATCAAAGGTAACCACAGGATCTGACAAGTGCTAAAGTAGGCTGTTAAGACTACTTTGGTTCTCCAAGACTTATCCCAGTAGTTTCTTTAAGTTTTAGACCTTCTGATGCTCGCTCCTCATATCCCATCCCCCTGCCAATTCATACCAACCTGTTCCCACACCCACCTTCACAGCCAACCTGATGACAACCTTTGCTAACTCATGCCTCCTTACTCACCACTTTATATCTTTATCTGCTAACTCACCTCATGAACCATAGCGATTGAACTAAAACAAAGGGCTACATATCTCTCCCAGTCATGAAAGCTATTTAAAAATATTTAAAATCTCTTCAAATACTTAATATCCTATGAAAACTGCCTTTTATTCATAACCTCACAAAGACAACTAATTCTTTAATAAACTGGACTGCAGCAGTTCGAGAAGTAATTTGCCATGTTCTTCTCAAGTTTGCTTAGGGATGAGTAAGAAAAATTGACCCAGTCAGTGAAATCCACATCCCCAGATGAGTTTTTAAAAAACGCTCTTTAAGCTGTCAATCATACTATGAAATTAGGAACCGTTCTGCGATAGGTTATAGGTTGTGGGTAGCAGCCAAACATTTGTTTTGAGAAATTGATAGTCCTTGGGAAAACATCAACAAACATGGAGATGCTGGTGTTGGACTGGGATGTACAAAGTTAAAAATCACACTACACCAGGTTATAGTCCAACAGGTTTAATTGGAAGCACACTAGCTTTCGGAACGCTGCTCCGACTACCACCTGATGAAGGAGCAATGCTCCGAAAGCTAGTGTGCTTCCAATTAAACCTGTTGGACTATAATCTGGTGTTGTGTGATTATCAACAAACAGCCATTGTAATTGCTAATTAAAAATATTCAAACACTCTGCTTTCACTGTCTTTTCAGGAAGAACATTCCAAAGACTCATTACCCTCTCTTAAAAGATATCTTACTCTATTTTAAATGGGTAACTCCTTATTTTTAAACAATGACAATTATTACTAGATGCTCCCATATGAGGAAACAAAATCTCCATGTCGATCCTGTCAAGACCTCTTGGGGTTTTGGACATTTCAATCAAGTTGCCTGTGACTCAATTAAATTCCAGCAGATACAAACCTGATCTGTTCAACCTTTGCTCATCAGACAACTTGACTATTCCAGGCTTTAGTCTGGTAAATCTTGGAATTGCTCATACCCATTGCCAAGTTAAATTTGCTGCACTTCAACTCTACAGCTATGCCTGAGCTTTGGTCATCTATTTCTATTGTGTTAATGCCATCATTGACTAATAGAATCACCCTTCCTCTTTTTCCAAGATGCCTAACCTAAATATTCAGGCACTAATCCAAGTTATCCTGCAGCTTGAAAGAACTGCAAACCTGTTAGACAATTGCAAATGTGGAGTCTCCTTTTCTGGAGGCCTCTGGGTTTATAATGGCTACCAGACTGTACTTATTTCTGTTGTACTCTGTTCATCACTGTGTTTTGTTTCAAATGTTATGATATGGAGTCATTGCTTTTATCTGTTGTTCTTTTAACATGTAGCTTTGTCATATGGATTTACTCTTTGATTTTTACTCTGTATTGTTACTGTTACAATCTGTTTATCATTTCCCATATTATTTTCTTCCTTTTGCCTAATTTCTGCTCTTTAATTTACCATATTTTCCCAAATTTGACCCCATACCTCCTCTACTTAGTGTAAAATCCTCTCTACTTCACTGGTTATGCGACTCTCAAGAATATCAGCCCAGCACGATTCATGGTAAATTGTGGATCCCAATTTCTCCAATACAGGTGACAGTACCTGACTATCCAGACTCTACCAGTCCCACATCAGTCTGAGCCATTCAGCTATCTAATCTGATTTTCTCTATACTAATTTACAAATGTCTCAGATTATAATCCAGAGATTATGACCTTTAGCCATTTGTTTGTTTGGTGTCTTGCTCCTCATACTGACTATGCAGAACTTCCTGCCTATGTTGTTGGTACATGCATGGATCAAGACGACCAGATCCTGACCCTCTTGCTCCATGTTCTTCTCCAGCCCTGAGCACATGTCCTGAACTCTGGCACTGGGCAGGCAACACAGGATTTTAGACTTGCATTCTTTGACTTAGAGAAGATTGTCAATCCCTTTGACTATACTGTTTCCAAATATCATTACATCCCTTTAACCCATCTGACATGAATGGCTTCCTGCAAAATGCTGATATGGTAATCCAGTCTCAACCCTCACTTGAAAGAACTGCAAATCTGTTGGATGATTGCACGTGCTGAATCTCCTTTGCTAGAGGCCTCTGAGTCTCCTTAAATGCTGCAGCTGTGACACATCACCCATTCTGCCAACCTTAATTTATTTTAATTAACTAATTATTTAATAATATATTTACATTTTTATGTACTAAGCTTACCATCCATTGATGTACTATTTTGAACTTCAGGAATATCATAAACCTTAGTTACTTACTAGAAACTCATGAAATAACTTGATTCTTCTCATGTAGCAGAGTAAGGACCATACCCTCGGAGCTGAAAAGTTAGAATAAACTAAAGAGCAGTACTCTTCTTTCACTTTGTCCTAACTTCCATATTTGCAAAACTGTTGTAAGTCACACACAAATGCATTGGTTCATTTGAGTTAGCTGTCTGTATTAAATGCTCCTAACACACTAGGCCTGGCTGACCTAGTTACAGAGGAACTGTTCAGCTGTTCCTTTTACTAAATAAGCACAATGGCTCATCAAACAGAGACCTTGTTAAATCTTTACATAAGGATGGAATTATAATTTAAATTGTAGATCACTGTTAAATACTAAATGGAAACAAAATGTGATTGATAGAAAAAGACTACATCTCTTTTACCCATCAACTGCCAGTATTAAGTCCTTCAAAGCACTAGTTTCTTCTCCTTTTAAAAAAAAAAATTCTGGCTTCTACATGACAGGTTAAAGCTCTTACTACAATGAAGCTAAGGTTTTAATGAATTAAGCACTTCACATGGCACTGCAGCGTTTGGGGTTCTTTCCAGAGTTCTCAGGAATGGATAACTTTGATCTAATGAGCAATAGTGTATATTCCTGTAGTTTGCAAGAGCAGATTATAGCATCATCAAGGCTTTGGAATGTCGCATTTCCACGTTCAAGTATTTGGATACCTACTTTCACACATCCTCCCTAAAACGTGTTAAGTATAAGAGCTTGACAATATGTTATTAATTTCTATTCAGATTGACTTCAAAGTCTTTTCCATAATAAACACAGTTATTAAATTTGTAATGAATAAACAAAACATTTTAAGATGAAGTACAGTTTCAAACTTAGAAGAGGGACATTTGAAAGCCTGCATCATCATTTAATTATTATTATTAATATATGCTGCTGGCAAGATCAGCATTTATTACACATCCACAATTCTCCTTGAGAATGTGATCATGAGTTGACTACTTGAACTATCTGGTGGAGATATGCAGTAACAATGCTGTTAGGAATGAGTTTACAGAATTTTGATCCAGCAACAGTGAAGGAATGGTGATAGAGTTTCATGTCAATTTGTTTAGGACTTGGAAAAGAACTTCCAAGCATTATGCTGTCGCCAAATATTTGCTGCCCTCAACCTGCTAAGTGGTATAAGTGAAGAGTTTGGAAGATATCGTTGAAGGAGCTTTGACGAGCTGCCGCAGTGCATCTTGTGGATGAAACGCACTGCTCCCACAGGTTGTAGAGGGACTGACAGTTTAGATGATTGACCGCTGATTTACACAGAGCTGATAATTCTATACAGGGTGAATTTTCAGTATATTGAAGATACAGTTGGATTAGTACCTGGATAAACATTTTAATGCAGCTATGTTTGCAATATTATATCCTGAAGACTAAGTCCAGTTAGATTAATCTCACCATTCTATACCAGTCCCATAAATTCTATGGTTTCTTTGTAATGAAGCCTTGGTGTTTGTAGAAACATCACAACATAACCGTTTTTTTCTATTTTGCAGATGACCACTGTTGGTATCACTGAGAATGTTAAGGGAGATAACAAGAAGTTTGAAATTTGGTACAATGCAAGGGAAGAGGTTTACATAGTACAGGTAAGTGTGAACGAAAGATCAAAAACCATTCAGACATTAAAAGGCAAATCCATTGATTCAATGGTCCATTTAAATCATCTGATTCAATTCCCTTCTTTGGAATAATGCAGCATTGTTGACACTCTTGACAACACTTGCTCTTCACTATTTAAATAAAGCATTGGGTTGAGAAGCAAAAAACTCTCATTAAGGAGCAAGATCAGTGTGAGAGAGACTTCACCTGAATTAGACAATGGCCAAAGGAACATATATTGAAATTCAATTCACAGTGGACATTTGGAGAGTAAATCTTTTTCAAGTTCAATTTTAGATCAAGAGTCAGATTCTTACCTAGAACTAACAGACTTTGAGTTAAAATAACTAAGTTAACAGATAGCTGCTAATAGTTAGTTGTAAGATGTCTGTTACTGAAACCCTTGCCTTAAGAAATCTTTTAGCTTCCTTGCAGCAGGAAGCTAAATTCCAGATAAGACTCTGAGACAACTCTAAGAAAGAAAAGGAATTTCCAAACAAACAGTTGGCATGGATCGTTGTCAATATGAGGAAGACTTTGCTGAAGTAGTTTATCTTAGAATTTGATTCAGAGTAGGAAAGTAGTCCTTTAAACTGGTTTGCTGTGAAAAGTAAGTATGGAGGGTGGGTTAGAGGTTTTCTGCATCTATTTTTCCTCCATTTTCAGGATTAGATATCTGGTTCAGCAGTAGGAGCAGGAATATTAGTATTTGGTATTGTTAGAAACAGTAAGCTTTATCATTGTTGTAAATATTACATTGTTTCATCACTATTTCAAAATTTACTAGTAGTGGTGAAACACCAGAGCAAACATTCAAGGGTAGGCTACTTGGCCCTTCAAATCTGTTCCATTATTCAAGGTCATCACTGATCTGATTTTAATGTCAACAGCTCATTCGTGCATAGCCCCGAAAATCTTTCATCCCTTGGTAATAAAGAATCTATCTACTTCTGCGTTAAGATACTTATAGATTGTGCATCTGCTGTCTTTTGAGGAAAGGAATTCCAATGTTTCACAACTCTGAGAAAAAAAATCTGCAGCAAGTGTTTGTAGATGTGGGAACTTTGGCTCAGTTATTGAGCTGGAGGCTGAACTGTAGACACAATGACTGACCATACAGGAGTGATATTACCTGCCCGTTTTATTGCAGAATGCAGGATATTAATACAGGATCTTCTGATTTAGTCAGAGTCAGGTGGTGTTGCTGCAAGTGAGGGAGAAAAGGGGACCCAGGGACAGGAGTATAGCAGCCTCAATTGTCCAAAAGGCCTGAGGTTTTCTCAAGATGTTTGGATTAGAGTAAGTGCTGCAGAGTGGATCTGCTAACTTGCCATTCAGTGCAGTACAGGAAGCCTCTTAAGTGAAAGGCGTAAGAAGGAATGTAGTAGCTGGAGAGGATAGTTTAGTGTGAGTAGGTCAAAGGGTATTTTTCACTTACCCGCATTGTGACTGGAAGCCTGTTTCCAGTGGCGTTCCATAGCATTTAGTGCTGGGTTGCTTGCTGTATGTTATGTCTATTAATGATCGAGACATGAATGCAGGAGGTTTGATCAGTAAGTTTGCATGTGACACAAAAATTGGTGATGTGGTAAAAAGCAAGGAGGAAAGCCTTAGACAACTGGATAAAATAGATAAATGATCAGATGGGCTGAACACTGGGAAATGAAATGTAATCCTGAAAAATGTGAGGTAATTCATTTTGGCAGCACTAACAAGCCATGGGAATACATGTTGAATGGTAGGAAATACATAAGATCAGATCCTTGAAGATAGCAAAGGCGGTTAAGATGGTACAGAAAAGACCTGACTTTATCAGTCAAGGCATTAAATACAAGAACAAAGAGGTTATGGTGGAACTGTATATAATGTTGGTTGAGCCACAACTAGAGTATTGTGTGCAGCTCTGGTCATCATACCAAAGGAAGAATGTGACACAGGCACCAGAACTGGGGAAAGTGGGATCTCTACATTTGGAATAGTCAAGACCTGAACTATACTGCAACTGGTGTTATTGTGAGTCTCACAATTATATAAATAGAAAGGCCTTTAAACTTGTCCAGCAGAGTGATGGGTCAAAGTTAGTTATTGTAACAAGTCAAGGCAGGAGGGCAAAATGTTAAATGAAGGTACAAGAAAGGCAGGACCACAGTAGGCAAAGAAAAAAACCTAAGAGTATAACAATATTTCAGACTAGTTGCCACAAGAATGACAAAAAAAATCCAAAATCAAAGATTCTGTACCTGAATGAGTAAAACATGCATAACAAGTTAAGAAATTGATAATGCACATTGAAAGAAATAACTATAATCTGATAGCCGTTTTGGAGATGTGGCTGCAGGATAACAAAAATTGGAATCTGAATATTAGTGGGTATATGACATTCAAGAAGAATTGGTAGCTAGGTAAAGATGAAAGGGGTGACGTTCCAAATCATCGTATTGGTGCAATAATTAGAATTACCTTAGTTTCGGCAATCAAGTTGTAGAGTCTATTTTGGGTGAAGATAAGGAATACTAGGGAAAATAAATTACTTGTTGGGTTGGTTCACAGGTTCATGAACAGTAACCGCTTTTAGCATAAATCACACCAGACTAACATTGGGTGCTTGTGGTAAAGGCATGTGAATAATTATGGGCTATTTTAATTTATATATAAACTACAAAAATTAGATGAGTTATTAGAATGCCCTGGTGATGAGTTATTAGAATGCTTTTGTTTCAAGATAGTTTCTTCCAGCAGCATTTTTGATATCAACGAGAGCAAGCAATAATAGGCATGGTATTGTGTAATCTGACAGTATCAATTAATGGACTCAGAGTAAAGGCACCTCGAGACAGCAGTGATCATAATATGATTGAAGTTTACTTCCAGTTTGAAAGGCAGAACAGTGATTCTAAAATTAGTATTTTACATTTAAAAAGAGCGACTATGTGGGCATGAAAGCTGAAGTGAGTTGAGATATTAGGTTAGGAGATATATCTGCCACTCCTTCTCTTCTGATCTTTAAAGGGATGTTAGAGTGCTCAGAATAAATACATTCCTACTATAAAGAAAAATTCCAAGGGGATAACCCACTGTGGTAAACCGAAGACATTAAATAAAGCATCAGACTTAAGGAAAAAAGCATATGATTGTGAAAGCTGAGTTGCATAACAGATGACTAGTAAGTATACAATGAATAGAAGAATGGCAGAGAATGACTAAAAGTTAATTAGAACTCCTAGATTAGAGCATGAGAGAAGCTGAAAGGTATCTGAAAAGGAAATAATGAGTAAAGGTAGTGTTGGTCAGTGAAAATAATGAATTAACAGTGGAAAATAAATAAATTACAGATGTAATCAAAAATATTTTGCTGCTTAATTCACTATGGCTGATTACAAAAACCTACCAATAATATCTGTAAATCTAGAGGTTAGAGGTTGGAGGAAGGAAGGAACTGGGTGAAATCACTAAGGAAGTGGTACTGAGCAAATTGATGGATATGCAGGTGGATAAGTCTCCAGGTCCTGATGAACTTTGTCCTAGGGTCTTTAAGTAGGTGGCGAATGAGATGATAGATGGATTGGTGCTAATTTTGCTGAATTTGTTAGATACTGGAAAGATTCCTTAAGTATGGATGACAGCAAGCAATACCCCTGTACTCAAGAAGGAAGGGAGATAGAAAGACATCAATACTACGTTTCAAGAATGCACACTAATGCCTCTACTTGCTCAGAAGGCTAAGGAAATTCAACATGTCCACACTGATTCTTACCAATTTTTATAGATGCACCATAGAAAGCATCCTATCCAGATGTATCACAGCTTGGTATGGCAACTGCTGTGCCCAAGACCTCAAAACATTGCAGACAGTATTGGAAATGCAGCCTAGACAAAATCTGCTTTCTTTCCACTGATTTGGTCTATACTTCCCGCTGCCTCAGAAAACAACCAATGTAATCAAAGCTCGACCCCATCCCAGTTATACTCTCTTCCATCCTCTTCCATCAGGCAGAAGATACAAAAGTTTGAAAACATGTATCAACAGATTTAAGAACAGTTTCTTCCCTGCAGTTATCAGACTTATGAATGGATCTCTCATATATTAGACTTAATCTATCTCTGCACCTTCTCTGTAGTGATAACACGGTATCCTACATTCTGTTCTATTACCCTGATGTACTTATGTAAGGTACGAATTGTCTGGTTAGCATACAAAACAATACTTTTCACTCCATCTCAGCAGATGTGACAATAATAAATTAAATAAAATCCAACAGCAAACTACAGCTTAGTTAGCTTGACATCCATGGTGGGGAAGTCGTTAGAGTCAACTGTTAAGGAGATTACAACTGGGCACTTGGAAAAAAACTCAAGATGGAGTTATTGACATTAAGGCAGAAATAGATACATTTTTGTTAGCCAAGGATGAAAAAGTTATTGAGGATATGGAAAAAATGGAGTGTAGAAAATAACTAGATCAGCTATGATCTTATTGAATGGCGGAGCAGAGTTGAAGAGCCCAATGGTATATTTTCTCCTAATTTGTATGTTCATTGAGCAGTGTCTTTCCATTTTACTATGAATGCACCCACAGATATTTGTTAACACACTCCCTACCAAAATTTACTAGGTCTACAAGAAGGTGCAGTATTTACATGGGCAGTTAAGTACACTTTGGGCACCATGTTAGTCCTTGGCCATATCATACCTCATGGAAATTTAGTCAGCAGCATGCTTGGTTATTGTGGAGTGGGTTTTCCTCAGATTTGCCACTCTTCCCCTTCAACAGTCAGGTCAATTTGTCTGGCTCTTTGCTGGCCATATGCCAGCTTGGATCACATACACCCTGACTAAATCTATTATATCTCAACTGTTTTGGTATAGTGGCCACTAGTTTGTTGAATTTCATGTTCAGTTGGAGAAACTTTTAACATTCCAATGGCTCTGCTTCTGGCATGTAATTTGCCATATAGATGTGGGTTTAAAGGTTACCAGACAGACATTAAAGAAATTCTCAGTGACAGTGAAGAACCAAGGCAATTAATTTTGACCCATTTCTTGTTTGCTTAGTTTCTTTCAAAAGTATGATAGTTGAGTCTGAATCATCATGTGTTGTTCTGTATGACCAACAAAGTTTGGAATCTTCAGTCCTTGAAATAGTAACAGTGGCAGCCTTAGTCATGATATAAAGCTACAAGAAAGCATTTTATCAAATAATTCACATGTGCTAGGAGACAAATATATCAAAAGGAAAGAGACTTCATTTTAACACCATACTTTTGACATTTTACAAATAAAAGAACAAATGTCAATTTTCACCTCTGTTTTGATGCTGGCCTATCTCAGAATTAAGCAATTTGAATGCTCCACTGCCTCTAAGTGATGGAATAGCTTTCAATGATTGTACAGAGGGGATAATAACTTCATTGGAATAACCCTGAAGTTCTCTGAAATTGCAATATACATTTGCAAGATGTAAGAATGTACTTATCTTTCATTAGGCAGCAACACATGAAGTCAAAAATATGTGGGTAAATGAAATACGAAAAGTCCTAACAAGTCAACTGGAAGCTCGTAGAGGTAAGGAACATCTATGTATTACTGGGGGCAAGCTATGTGTGGGTAATGCCATTCTGTGTTAGGTTGCTGGTACATTTATGTTAAAAAAAATGAAGATAAGTGTATTTAATGGCAATGCTTTTCCAGTTGTAAAAATATGAGAAAATGTAGAAATTTAGAAAACTTAGTTGCACCATAAGAAATATTATGATACCTTTCAGGTGGATGGTACTTATTGCAGGACTCCATATTACTGTTGACCGCTGGTATTGAGGAATTATGAATTTTCTTCATTTGTTGAGTTAGACACAAAGAACAAGGCATGATGCAGTTTCCATCCATTTCAGTGCTTTTCTCAATGTGTGCTGTATTGGTGCATAGATATTGGGCATTGGGTTTTGCACTTATGAGCAGATCATCTTGTTCCTACAGTTGGGGGTCATTGGATCAGTTAGATACAGTTACCCAAGGGAACTGCCACAGGCAGAACTGCTTGGCCTTGATATAGCTTGTATCAGGTTACTGCATCAGCAGGTTGCACTATGGTTAGTTATTTACTAATTTATTGAGCATTTGATTTCTTTACTTAGTGTGTATAATGTACATACGTGATAAATTCCAGTTTAAAACTTTACTTATGATACATATTTTAAATAAAATATTATACCCACATCAGAGTTAATATTGCTATAATTAATATCTCGGAGACCTATAATGACAATTATATAATAAATCAGACCAAACTGACTGTAAAGTGAATTGGAGTGATGTTATGTCTCATTTCCCTGTTTCCCCAATGTCAGATCATAGAATCCGTATGGTACAGAAAGAGGCCATATGGCCCATCAAGTCTACACTGACACTGTAAAGAGCATCCCACCCTATCCAATCCCTGTAACCCCACACAGGGTTTTTACTATGGCTACTCCACCTAATCTGCAAATCCCTGGACACTACTGGGCAATTTAGGACAAAAGAGTAACAAGGGCGAGAATAGGGGCCCCTTATAAAGATCAGTAAGGCCACGTATATGTGGAACCACAGGAGATGGAGGAGATACTGAATCAGTATTTTGCATCAGTTTTTACTATGGAGAACTCGGCCTTGTAGAAATTTAGTGATAGCCTTCACTGCTTTCTGGACAAGAGAACTCCTTAGATCACAATCTTCTGAGAGAAAAAGAAATCTGCTCATCTCAGACTAAAAAGGGAAATCTCTTGTTCTTATTTTGCGTACCGTCATTCCAGAGTCCCCCAAAGGAGGAAATACCCTCCACATCCAACTATTAAGCTTTCTGAGGATCTTGTTATGCTTAAATAATATCATTGAAGTCTAGAATAATGAGTATAAGCCCAACCTATTCAAACTTTCTTCAAAAGATAATCACTTCATCACAACAATGAGACAGATAAACCCTGTCGCAATTGCTTCTAATGCTTTGTTAAATATGTAGACTACATAGAACTCCAGATGTGGTCATGTCAAATTGTGTACACCTACAGTAAAACTTTGCTACTTCTGTATTCCACTTACCTTGCAATAAACACCAACATTCTATTTGCCTTCCTAATCACTTGCAGAAGCTGCAGACTGACCTTTTGTGATACATGTACTAGGGCATCCAGATCCCTTTGTAACATTGAGTTCTGCAATCCAATCCAATCAAATCATATCGTGTTTATCTATTTGTAGTGATTGGAATCTGGTGGATCTCATTGACTGAGATGGTTGGCCCAGGTAAACAACCCCAAACAATCAGGAAGTCAGATCTAAATAGGAGATTCAGACAGACTCCTGACTTCAGGGACTGACTCTGAACTGGCTGATTTTCGCCAGTGTACTGTGCACACGTAAATAAAGGTTGACACAGCGAAAGGGGCAACGGCCTCTGTGCAGTTATTTCAATGTCAATGGGAGAAAACAATACATGCCTGAAGAACATTTGAGTTTGGGTAAGCATTTCTGGTGTCATGCCTTTATTTGAAAATCTTGACTTGTTCAATCCTGCTGTTGAAGACTTGGCACAGTATATGGTTAGAATACAATTTTTTGCCTGGGCAAATGGCATTGGGACAGATGAAAAGCAATGAGCGATCCTTCTCACTGCCTGCAGACCTGCCGCATTTTTGCTTATTAGGGGCTTAACTTTCCCAGAGGCTCCAGACAGTAAAACCTTCCAAGAGTTGATGGATTTGGTTAAAGAATATTATGACCCCAAGCCACCTCTAACTCTGAGATGCAATTGCTTTTATTTGGCTGTTTGAGAACCAGGGGAATTTGAATCGGTATCTATGACTAGGTTAAAACAACTGAAAGAGGTGGGTGATTTTGGGTTAACTCTGAATGAAATGCTGAAAGACCGTTTGGTATGTGGGATTAGTGATGTAATCATGCACAAGAACCTACTAGCTGAAATCCAACTGGACTTCAAATAGGCATTACAACTGGCGCCATCATTAGAAAACACAACAAGTGAACGTGGAAACTACAGGGCATCCCAATGGAAGTGGACACCCTTACCTGTCTGACTTAGCTTGGAGAACACCACTTGAGTGTAGGCAATTTCAGAGTTTCATGCAGGGTATTTTGTGAGCAAGGGGACCTAGGTTAGCCCACAGCAAAGCTGAGCCTCAGCTAAATGGCTAAAATCTTCTTCAGGATATAGGCCGACAAGCCATAATAGTTGCTATCAGGTTCACAATAGCAAAGGAGCCCCACAAGGCCAGATTTGAGTAAGAGAACTTGCAGTCTGGTGTCCAAGAGAGTGCCATCCCTGCAAGTCCACCTACATATTAGGTGGAAGAGTTAACTTGCTTAGCAACATCCAAATTACAACAAATTAAAATTAATGGCTGGTTGAACGGTCACCTGTTTCTTATGGGGGTCACTACTGGCACAACTGCATTGGTGGTTGCGCAAACTGTTTTAACAAGATTTGCTCTGGACTCCAGGCTCATGCAAGACCTCAGCCAGACTGAGAATGGGAGATCTGTTACAGATGAAGGGTATAACTTTTGGTTTTGATCTCCTATGAAAAGCAGTTGGTGCTATTACCACAGATTGCAGTAAGATGCTCGGCCCAAGCTCATTGGGGCGGAATTGGTTGAAAAACATTCACCTTGATTGGCTCAACATTTTTTGATTAGACAATAGCTCCCTGAATGAGGTCCTAATTAAATATCCAGGAGTTTTTCAGGAAGGGCTAGGGACAGTGAAAGGGGCCAAGGCCATTTTACAAGCTGACCAGGAAGCAATTCTGTGATTTTGCAAGGCCCATCTGGTGGGAAAACGTAGAGGTAGATATCAGGAGGCTGAAAAGCAAAGGAATCATCAAACTGTACAGTTTACGAAATGGCCCTGCATGGGTATGAAGTGAGGGTCAATGCAAGGTTAGGTCTATTGACATTACAAAGTTCATGTTGGTGAGGCAGTCCTGAACAAACGTGGATCATGTGAAAGCTGCTACCTCACAAACAGAGCAAGGTCAAAACATACCTGACTGCTCAAAACAGCCAGAAGACCTGTTCGAAACCATGGGTTCGCCCCCTCTGTCTAGTGCTGAGGAAACCTCAGAGTCCAAGATGATGTAGCCTTGATACTATTATTGCTGGAAGAGGAGGAGATCCTCTGGATGAAAGAGATGGGCGATGGTTGGTCTATGTTGCCCGTTTCTAAGTCCGACAAACCAGACCTGTAGTGAAAATGTCCCAGGAGAACCTAAACAAAAAGACGTGGTGGGAGGGGTGGGTGGGTGGGGTGTATGGGAGGGGTGGTTTGTGATATAATGATTAAAACCAGGTGGATCACATTGGCTATGAGATCCTTGTTTGGGGTTGTTAACCTGGGAGGCTTGGCTGACAGATATAAGCAGGGGATTCAAAGAGTATCCTAACTTCAGAGGCCGACTCTAAGCTTGCTGGTCACAGCGAGTGTACTATGAACATATAAATAAAGGGTGTCTTGGTGACAAGGTACTGGCCTCTCTGCAGCTACTTCACTATTCTTCCTGCCAAAATGTACAAGTTCCCATTTCCCTACATTAAACACTATCTGCTAATTTTGCTGGTGTTGGATATGATGCCAATCAATGAGCTACTTCGTCCTGAGTGTTATTGAGCTTCTTGAGTTTTGGAACTGCAGCTCTTCAGGAAATTGGACAGTATTCCATTACACTCCTGTCTTATCCTTGTAGATGGCACATGGACACTGGGGAGAGAGGCGGTGAGCTACTACATAATTCATCATCTTGATTTATTCTTGCAGCCACAGTATTTATATGGCAGGTCCAGTCTGATTTCTGATTTATGGTAATCCAATGATTTTGGTACATGGCCCTATTATCTCTCTGGCTTATTATCTAATGCTGATATAATGTTAATTAATCTGAGTTGGGTGATAGGCTCAGTGGTTAGCACCGCTGCCTGAGTTTTATATCAGCTTCGGGTGACTGTCTGTGTGGAATTTGTATGTTGTCTTGGTGTCTGTGTGGGTTTCCTCCAGGTTTCCTCCACAGTCAAAAGATGTGCAGTTTAGGTGGATTGGCCATGCTAAATTGCTGACAAGTGTCCGGGGATGTGCAGGCTAAGCGGATCTGTGTCAAAGGAATAACAGAACAACTGCAAATGCGGTCACTGTATTCAGATAGCATAAAGATTACTTCTTCCATTTATGATAGATCATGAGACACATATAACCTTTATACTATCTGAATACAGTGATCCCATTTGCAGTTGTTCTGTTATTCCTTTGACTCAGATCCAGTTCTATGGATCCCGTACTTGTTGAAATTTGTGGTGCTGATGTTATATACCATAAAGTGCAAGTTACTTTTGTTTTCCAGTTTCCAACCAGCAACAAAAGTTAGAGCACACACCTGTGGCTCCTTTAGCTATACCTGTTAATACCAGGCAAGTTCTCTCTGTTACTTTAATTGAATGAATGTTGTCTAATGTTTATAATTTATGTAATTGATATTCAGTGGAAAATTTGATTAATTGAGAAGTAAATCACTTTCACACATTCAATATCATAATAATCTTGGATTATTTTCTGCACACTTGAAAATTGTATACGTACATATGGTTTAGGGTTAAACACGGAAACTCAAAAACTAATACACTGTATATTGAAGCAGGCTGCAGTGCTGGCTTTGTGTCTCACTTGATGGGAGTACAAGACACAGAATTAGTTGTGTAGAGCTATAACCGTATAACAAATCAAAGTGTTGGGATTAATCAAATGTATATGTATTTTGCAAGAATGTCAACAGTTTCATTTTGTAACCATGCTTAGTATAGCTTAGAAAACTTATGCTAATACCAGTTGTGTGGAAAGAACACCCTCTTTCTGATGCAGATGAATTAATGTACAGGTCATTCTGCTATAACACAACAGTTGCGTTGCTCTGTGACTTCCCGCTATAGAAAGATCACACTGTAGAAGATCACTATAGAAAATCACTGTACTCGTTCAGTAGAAAGTTTGCATTATCCAAACAGCAACATTTACAATTCGTTAATCACATTATAGCCAATTTGTCATTGACAAAATTTGCATTATACCAGAACGACTTGTACTTGTATTGGCCCTGTTGGATTAATGCTATAGGTTTTCTTGGTTCATTTCTGTTTGGCATCATAATTGAATTTCTTTAAGCATGCTGCTCCCTTCCTTTTGAGCTGGAAACAATACTTATTTGTGGCTATCCCTTTTTTAACCTAATTATTATCATGCGTCAAAACCTAGTTGTATTTTAATCTCTACTTTTATACTTTAAACAGCTAATGTGTGATACCTATCTCCTTCCTATCATTGTTTTATCCTTTTTTGTTTATTTTTCCTTGTGTGTCAGCCCACTCAATATAACAAAGAGGACATTTCTCTTCTATCTCTTGATTATATCTACTGAGCCCCTCCTTGGGGCCTGTCATAAACTCTGCATAACTATTTGCGTATCATTTGAAAAGGATGGATTTTTAAAGTTGAGTGACTAGTTATTAGTTGGATATAATCTATTTGTAAACTATATCCTCTTTTAGAGACATTAATATTTTTACTACTGTTTTCATCTTACTTGGTTGTAATGTTTGTGCAATCTATTTTATTTTCATGTCAGTCCCCTGCGGAGTGCACAGAAAGTGAAAAGGGCTGAGATTGTGAGCCCAGAAAATCACAGCATTTCAGTGACCTCACCAAAGAGACAAGAAAAAGTGAAAGGTAAGGCTTGTTCCTTTTTAAGTGCACTCATGGGATTTTGGCAGTGCTGGCTGGGCCAGCACTTATTACCCATCCTAGTTGCTGTTGAGGAGGTGGTGGTGAGCTGCCTTCTCAAACTGTTGAAGTCTGTTTGGTGTAAGTAAACCCACAATCTTTTTGTGGAGGAAGTTCTAAGATTTTGACCCTGACATGGAAGGTATGGCAATATTTTTCCCTAGTCAGGGTAAAAAGTGACTTGCAGTTCCCATGTTCCCATTTACCTGCTGACCTTGTCCTTCTAGATGGAAGTGGTTGTGGATTTGGAAGGTGGTGTCTTAGGGACCTTTGTGAATTTCTGCAGTGCATCTGCAGAGAGTACACTTTGCGATTACTGAATACTAGTGATGGAAGGGATTGAATAGTTGTGAATGCAGTGCCAATAATGCAGGTTGCTTTGTCCTGGATAATGTTGAGCTGCTTGAGTGCTGTTGGAGCTGTGCTGGTTCAGGCATATGGGGAGTATTCCATCACAGTATGACCTATGGCATGTAGATGGTGAACAGGCTTTGGAGAGTCAGGAGGTGAGTTACTTGCTGCAAGATTCCTAGCCCCTGTACTGCTCTTACAGCCACAGTATTTATATGGCTTGTCTCGTTCAGTTTCTGGTCAATGGTGATGACCCGACAGTTGGGGATCAGTTGGGTGGTAATATTGAATGTTGAGGGGCGATGGTCAGATTTTCTCTTGGAGGTATTCATTGCCTAGCATTTGTGCACCAAGAAAGTTGCTTGCCACTTATTAGCCCAAGCCTGAATATTTTCGAGGCAGCATTTGAGAAGTCGCAAATGGTGTTGAACTTTGTGCAGTCATCAGTAAACATCTCCACATCTGATCTTATTCTGGTGAGAATAAGACCTGGAAAATGGTGAGGAGGTTATTGATGAGTCATTTGAAGGTGGTTGGACCAAGAACGCTACCTTGACAAACTCCTGTAGAGTTGTCCTGGAGGTATTAGATTAGATTTAGATTAGATTACATTACAGTGTGGAAACAGGACCTTCGGCCCAACAAGTCCACACCGACCCGCCGAAGCGAAACCCACCCATACCCCTACATTTACCCCTTACCTAACACTACGGGCAATTTAGTATGGCCAATTCACCTGACCCTGCACATCTTTGGACTGTGGGAGGAAACCGGAGCATCCGGAGGAAACCCACGCAGACACGGGGAGAACGTGCAAACTCCACACAGTCAGTCGCCTGAGGCGGGAAATGAACCCGGGTCTCTGGCACTGTGAGGCAGCAGTGCTAACCACTGTGCCACCGTGCTGCCCACAAATGCAATGATGATTAATTTCCAACAGCCACAACCATCTTCCTTTGTGTGAGGTATGACGCCAACCAGCAGAGAATTTTCCCATTGACTCCTGTTTTGTTCAAATTGTTTGATGCCACACTTGTTCAAATGTGAGCATGATGTCAAGGGCAATCTCACTTCACCTTTGGACTTCATCTCCTTTGTCCATGTTCGGACCATAGCTGTAATGAGGTCAGTAGCTGAGTGACCCTGGCAGAAACCAAACTGAGCATCAGTGAGCAGCTTATTGCTATTCATATGCTGCTTCATAGCGCTAGTGATGTCACCTTTCAACACATTACTGATAATGGAGACTGTTGGAATAGTAATTGACCAGGTTGGATTTGTCCTGCTTATAGTGCACTATGAGGTGGACATGCGGTGTGTGTGAGGGGGGCAGATGCCAGTGTTGCAGGTGTACTGGAATAGCTTGGCTAGGGCGCAGAAAGTTCTGGACCACAAGTCTTCAGTACTATTGCCTTAGGCTTATTAGCCTTTCCAGTATCCAGTGCCTCCAACCATTAGTACGTATCACATGGAGTGAATCAAATTCACTGAAAACTTGCATATGCGATGCTGGGAGCCTCTCAAAGAAACTGAAATGAACAGTCTACTACTGGCTGAAGACAGTTGGAAACTTTCAGCATTATCTTTTGCATTTGTGTGCTGGACTACCCCATTATTAGGATGGGGCTTTTTGAGGAGCTTCCTCCTTTAGTGACGACTTTAACTGTCTGCCATTGTTAACGATTAGATGTGACACGACTCAGAATTTAGATCTGATATGTTGTTTATAGAATTGTTCAGCTCTATCACTTGCTGGGGGTCTTATGCTATTTGGCATGCAAGTAGTCCCATATTGTAGTTTAGACAGGTTAAGACCTGATTTTTAAGTCTGCCTGGTGCTGCTCCTAGCACACCCTCCTGCATGCTTCATTGAACCAGGGTTGATCCCCTGGCTTGATAATTCCGATAGAGTGTGGAGTACGCTGAGCCATGAGGTTACAGATTGTGTTGGAGTACAACATGTGCTGTGGCCTATCAGCAGCAGCACACATAGATTCCCAGTCTTGAGTTGCTAAATGTGTTTGAAGTCTGACCCATTTTAGGACAATGAGAATGCCACACAACATGATAAAAGGTGTTGTCAAAATGAAGTTGGTACTTCAATTCCACGAGAACTGCCAATGGTCACCCTTACTGGTACTGTCATGGAGAGATGCATCAGTGCATGCAGATTGGTGAGGATAAGGTGAAATATGTTTTTCTCCCCTAGTTCCATCACCACCTGCCACCATCAATCTAGCAGCTATGTCCTTTTGGACTTGACCAGCTTGGTCAATAATAGTGCAGCCACTGTTGGTAGACTTTGAAGTCCCCCCACCCAGCATACATTCTACACCCTTGCCACTCTCAGTGCTTCCTCTAAATGTTGCTCAACATGTAGGAGTACTCATCCATTAACTGTAGGGGAGGTGGGTGTGGTAAGGTGCAGCACAGTAGGTGGAATCAACAGGTTAATGTTTGACCTGATGCTATGAGACTTTATGGGATTTGGAGTCAATGTGGAGGACTTCTAGGGCAACTCCCTCCTGTCTGTATGTCACTGTGCCTCCACCCCTGCTGGATCTGATCTGCTGGTGCAACAGGGTTGATGATGGTGTTATCTGGGACTTTGTGTATAAGGTATGATTCCATGAGTGTGACCGTGTCAGGCTGCTTGACTAGTCTGTGAGACAGTTTTCTCAACTTTGGTACTAGCCCCCAGATATTACGAATAAGGACATTGCAGGGTTGAAAGGGCTGTTTTTTGCCATTGTTACTTCCAGTGCCTTAGTTGATGCCTGGCTGTCTGCCAAACGTTGTTCCTTTTCCCTTTCTAATAGTTGATACAACTGAATGGCTTACTAGGCCATTTCAGAGGGCAGTCAAGAGTCAAATCACATTTATTGTGGCCGGGAGTCACATTGTAGGACATAGCAGATAAGGACAGCAGTTTTCTTCCCTAAAGCATAATAGTGAACCAGATGGGTTTTTATGACAATTGACCGTGGTCATCTTTAGAACTTTTAATTCCAGATTTTTAAAAAAAATTAAATTTAAATTTCATCATCTACTATGGTGGGATTATTAGTCCAACAACAGTACCATTAGGCTGCTGCAAATGGGACTATGACTGACTTAATATAAGTGTCTGCTGTTGTACATGGAAGACTTGGCAAGTGTAGTTCATTATATTTCAACCTGCACTGGGACATTTTCTCAGAAGGGGGTAAAAAGGAGTGTACCAATCAAATGAGCACTGCAGCATTTGTGCTCTATATTGCTGTCCCCGTTGGGAATTGTCTGCTCTATTTGAGGTGTCTCCCCCATGAAGAGGAGGCTAGCTGATCAGGGACAAATGAGCCATACTGTCCAGCAAGATGGGAAACTTATAACGAGGCAAGGGGTTTAGGAGGGAAGACAGCAACATCAGGCAGGCAGAGATAGGTAAAGGCACTATCCTGGCAACTGAACATACAGGGTCAGAATGTCGCACACGTAGATGTCAGAAGAACAATGAGTCTGGAAATAAAAACAAAAAAATTGGAGCTGTGGGAGGCCATTCAGCCCCTTGACCTTGCTCTGCCATTCTGCATTTCTCAAGGAAGACAGTCCCATTTCTTTATGACTTGCTTTATTGGGAGTTAGTTTCTGATTAGGCAAGTGGCTGCTAGCGTCTGTCGCCTTCAAAGCCACTGTGGCCTTTGAATCATTCCAGTAGCATGTGAAGACCTTACTGGAATCACTAAGCCTGCAGCCTGTTACCTCATAAGGTTTTCATAATGCCATGTTTGGTATGCCAATGAAATACATTTTATTACATGTGACCATGCTAGTCAAGTGGAATAAGCTAGCAGGTTTGCAGCCCTGGATGGATTTTCAAAGGATCAAGAGGTAATTGATTGCATCTGTGCTGTAGTAAATGCTCAAAATCCAAATTACATGCAGTTATAATCACTAAATAATGCAAGTATGTATATTCTCTAGATAGGATGTATGCGTCATGGTTACTTAGACTCGGTCAGGTTGCAGGAAGATTCACTGTCTCCAAACTTTTGGATGGCTGTCTTCTATACAATAATGGATACTGCAGGGATCTGTTCTGGGACCTCTGCTCTTTTTTATAAATGACGTGGATGAGGAAGTGGAAGGGTGGGTTCGTAAGTTTGTTAATGACATGAAGGTTGGTGGAGTTATGATAGTGTGGAGGGCTGTTGTAGGTTGCAATGGGCTGATAAGTGGCAGATGGAGTTCAACCTGGAAAAATGTGAAGTGATTCATTTGGATGGTCAAATTTGAATGCAGATTACAGGATTAAAGGCAGGATTCTTGGCAGTGTGGTGGAACAGAGGAATCTTGGGGTCCACATCTATGGATCCCTCAAAGTTGCCACTCAAGCTATTACGGTTGATAAGATGGTGTATGGTGTTGGCTTTCAGTGGCAGAGGGATTGAATTTATACTGCAGGTCTATAAAAGCCGGGTTAGACCATACTTAGAAATGTTGTGTTCAGTTCTGGTCACCTCATTATAGGAAGGATGTGGAAACTTTAAAGAGGGCGCAGAGGAGATTTACCAGGAGGCTGTCTGGCTTAGAGGGCATGTCTTATGAAGAAATGTTGAGAGAGCTAGGGCTTTTCTCAATGGAGCGAAGAGGATGAGAATTGACTTGAGAGAGGTGTACAAGATGATGAGAGGCACAGAGTGGATAGCCAGAGACATTTTTCAGGGTGGAAAGGGCAATCACAAGGGGCTATAATTTTAAGGTAACTGGAGGAAGTTTAGGGGAGATATCAGATCTTTACACAGAGTGTGGTGGGTGTGTGGAATGCACTGCCATCAGTGGTAGTAGAATCAGATACATTAGGGACATTTAAATGACTCTTGGATAGGCACGTCAATGATAGAAAAATTAAGGGTACGTAGGTTAGTTTGATCCCAGAGTAGGATAAAAAGTTGGCACAACATTGAGGGCCAAAGGGCCTGTACTGTGCCATACTGTTCTACATTCTAAACCTGTTCCACACAGCCCTTGCCTCATCTTTAAAGATGTATTACACCAGGAAGGAATCTATGGAAAGAGCCTGGGAGGAGGTATAATAATAGCCATGCATGAACTAGAGCCATCAGCATCTGCTTTAGATCTTTGGACAGATCAGGTGGTGCTCTTTAAAATGTACCCATAAGAGTGTCAATTATGGCCATTTTCTTGTGTATTTTGCACAACCTGGTCCATCAGAGAGGAGAAAGCCTTGCAGAGAAGCATTTGATGAAGACAGTCCCACCCTCGATTGCTGATTCTGATGAAGAGGAGTGTGAGCCATACCAACCAGCTGTGCATTCTATTGAATAGAAAGGTATGGATGCCTGGGAGATCAGAAATTCTTGTGTATGGAAAAGGTTTAAACAGCAAGTGGTCCACAGCTCAACACTTCCTTGGCCCTTGTTACCTTCTTCTGTTATCTCCCTCTCAAGAGCAGCAGTCCCAAATGATGTTGCGTGGAACATGAACACAAACACCTATATAACCAGCACTACACATACAGATGATGTAGCCATGCAACCAGAACATTATGTGAAAATATAATACTTAAATGTTCAAAAGTCACAAATATGAAAAGCATCCATCTGTATCACTAATCTAATGTAAGGTTGTCTTGATTCTCTATCAGATATGTAGCATTATGCTAGAAACAGATTGACTGTTATGTCCCTTTCCTGGAATGGCTTTGGCAGTTGTTCTGTTGTTGCCTGAGGCGGAGGGCCCTGCATGTTGCAATTCTGCTTTACACAGACAGGTGGCTCATCTGTCAAATCATGAACTCTGAAGATAATTGCAGTGATCTGGGCCTGTATGGACACTTCCAATGTCTGTGCCAGTGTGTAACAGTTAGGTCTCCATAAACTGCATGTTGGATGTCCAGAATCTTCCACCTAATGGACAGCTCCTCCTGATATGAACTACTGGCTTACAGCTAGCATCTAAGTTACCTCCTGCATTTCTCCATGCAGTTGGAGGCTGCTTCATGTCAGTCTGTGACAGCTGTCCTTGTCATCAGTGTGTGATCTTACAACCAACCATACCTACCTTAATATGCACATAGCTTTATTGGGGGTGCACAAGGATGTGGTGATGCACCATCAGAAGATTCCACTTGCTCTGCAGAGGTTAAAATTGGTCCTCTGGGCTGTTGTTTACAGCTGTTGATGTTTCACTTATTGGGGCAAAACAAAAGAAAGACTGAGGGGTATCATCATCATTTGAGGAGAAATAGATATATGCTTCCTTAAAACAAACATTGAAAACGTTGGGAGATGCTAACCTTAAGTGTAGCAACACACCTTCCTGCTGGAAATCAGCAAGTCTCTAAAGTAACAAACAATCAATGTTACTGTTGTATCAGCTTCACAGTTTCCAAAAGCTCCTTTCAGCACTATTTATAGGATTTATACAAATGTGGTCTTGGAATCTCACCACCTTCCTCTAATATTGGCTTCACCAATGGATGTGCTCTAATCATTTGGAGAAAGTGAGGACTGCAGATGCCTGATGAAGGGCTTTTGCCCAAAATGTTGATTCTCCTGCTCCTCTGATGCTGCCTGACCTGTGCTTCTCCAGTACCACACTCACGACTCTAATTGTTTGGATCCAACTCCAGGACTTGCTCAGTTGGTGTCAGAATAGCTTGGTTTGCAAGCCCATCTCTAACCTTGGTCCCCTCTCAGGCATTGTCCACCTTCTTCAGCTGCACTTAAACAAGGATATTGTAATGATGATTCTGTGCTGAATCATGCTTTCAAATTTGAGGGCAGAGGCAAAAAAGAAAATTGCAGATGCTAGAATTCAAAGTAGACAGCAGGAGGCTGGAAGAAAACAGCAAGTCAGCCAGCAAGCCTGCATCATGCCACCTTACACATTTGCACACCACACAAGGCAATCCCATAATTTACCCTCATTGCACCATTCCATATATGTCGAACTCCAGAATGGTGACAGACCTTTGGGTTCTTGTATGCAGATCTTTGAAGATGCAGGACAAGTTGATAAAACTTGCTTCAGTTTGGCTACTGTCTGGGCACCAGTCTGAACAAACAATGTACATCATGGACATACAGATTAAAGTTAAGAGTTGTGGCAGGTCACAAACTTTAGAGAAGCAAAAATTATTTACCTTCAGAGTAGATGAGTAGTTTGAAAATGAAGAGCTATTTTTGGAGATCAGACCTTTGCGCTGACAGGCAAGTTGATAACTGATAACACCAATTTAAAATAAAAAAAAGCTATAGGAGAGATGGAATTTTTTTTAATGTAAGGAGATATGATTTAGGTGACTTCATGAGTAATGAAGTGCATTCAACAGAAACTTCCAAAAGGGGAAATGGATAAATATTTGTGGGGGAAAAAAATCAAGATTGTAGTGTGAGAGAAGGGGACGTGGGACTAATTAAATAGGTATTTCAATGAGCAGCATAGTCATTGTAAACTGAATAGCCTCCTGTTGTGCACTAGGATCCCATGACACCAGAGGAAGAATAGGAATTGTCAGTGGTACCCACATCTCTACAAGTAACTGATTTAATTCTTAAATGTCTAAAGTTCTCTTAAATTAGATTATTGTTTTTATTTTTTCAGGTTTCATCTTTTAATATTTTAAATCATAACAATAATATGTCATGTTTTTAGATCCTCTGGTCAGTAGTTGTATTTACATTGCAGGTTGGACCAAAGTGTCTCAGTCCCTTGACATTTCAGAAGAAAATAATGATGGATGGTCCAGTGCTGATGACCAGCTCAATTCATCTGATTGTGAAGAGGAAACTAGTAGAAAGTTGGTAGGTATAAGCTTCTAGCTGCAATTAATGGTTGAGTAACTTCCATTGAATGTAGGTTCTTGATGTCTTTATATCAACTTCCATGTTGAGCGCTGAAATCTTAAGTACAGAATGAGACTCAGATTTGCTCTTCCATTTCTATTGGAGTGAGTATCCCATGTGCATCAGACAATGATATTATAGACTTCATTTTTTTTGGCTATTTAAACTGAGGCCATCAGCTGTACCACTGTTGCTGAAATCCTGTCATCAATTGCAAGTTTTCCAACAGTTGAGAACATTCATTGTTTTACTGCAGTTTTAATCAAAGGTTCCAGCCAAACATTTGTTGGACGATAAGCGTGTTGGTTTAGTTTCCCACTTGAAGTCTTACATACCCAGCATTGTTGATTATGGGTAAAATCATACTATCTGAGCAGTCATAGCATCAAATGCTTTGGTTCCATTGTGAAATGCATGCATTAAGCTCATTGACCATGGCAAGAGCTTCTGAGAGAGATGAACAAGCAGTCAATTATGTGTGAGATTTATTCCCTTCAAGTACTATGGATTTCAAAACAATATAGAGTAGAACAGAGCTGAGGGATGTAAATAGTTGTCTATCTGTGAAGATACTGGGATGCGCAAGGACTGGACACTCAGGATAGAGTTTAGTTGCACAGGAAAATCCTGGAAAAGTTTCTTTCAGGTAAATTGGAAGATATTTGGATCAGCTTTTATCAATGACATTGAAAATAGTTTCTAGTACAACTTAAATAGGAATGAATCACAAACCTAGTTTTCAATAATTTTTGATTTAAAATATTGGTTTGTTATATTTCGGCATTCATTACTTTTAGTTACTAATATTCCCACACTCCCTGCTTATTATTGTATGCTCTTGGGTAAAAGAACCTTCTTGCAAGATATCAGAATGAGCCACTGAATAAATTTATGCTGAAGCAATAATTTGGTGGTGTCATTTTGCAAATGAGAATTCATTTTCTTTTACATAAGGTTGGTCGGTAAGATTATGAGGAAATGGCTTGATCTGCAAAACAATAATTCAAAGATTTCTTTATAAGTTATTTGACAAGCTGCAACCAAATCTACCATGAACGTACTCAAACATTTTCTGAAGCTTTTAATTTCCAGTTGATAAAAATTAAACCAGATTGATTGTCTCGACATAATTTCTTTTATACATTTTTCTTTCCCCTTATCCTGGCTTCTCTGATTAAATCTGAGCAATCCAATAAGTATGCATTACTGGTCAGGATATTCCACAGTGCAACATAATCAATGAATTGGCTTTGAAGACCTCTTTACAGTAGGCAAATCACCTCCATAGCTTTACCTCTTCAGTAACAGTTGCATTATTTGGTGTACAAATAATGCATGCTTGAAATAGTGTGTGTGGTTAAAAGGTTTTCTACTTTGATCTTTTAGGAATTGTTACAGGGTTGCATACTGAAAGTAGAAGTCTATAGAATAGGCAGCCATTGGACCATCATGCCTGTGCTTGCTTGTTGATGCAGTCCCATTGCCTTGTTTACTCTCTCAATGTGTATCTGCATTTTCCCTGTTTCAAATACATATTCGTTGTTTCATTTTTCCTTCATAAAATCAATTATCTCTACATCAACTGCTCCCTATTCTTTACTCCAGAAAAAGTGGTCACAAGGAAAATCTGATTGCTGCTTTCATCAACCAGGAATGTGATTCAACCCCATGTTTTCACTTTCTCATTCCAGCTCCCTGGAAAGTACACAGTAATAGCAGACTATGGGAAGTCAGGTGGAGAGGAATTGACTGCAAGTACCGGTGATCTGTTACAACTGATCCGCGAGGGCCAGGATGGACGATGGTATGTTTACAGATTTGAAGAATTTTGCAAGTTTACTGTACATTTTGCAGCAGAGTGATATGGTACTGATATTTCATTTCTTCAGAAAGTCTTTTAATTTATAGAATCCCTACAACGTGGAAACGGGTCATTCAGTCCAACAAGTCAACACCGACTCACCAAAGAGCATTCCAACCAGAATCACCCCGCTATCCTATCCCTGTAACCCTGCACTCCCATGGGTAATCCACTTAACCTACACATCCATGAACACAATGGGCAATTTAGCATGGTCTATTCATTTAACCTGCACATCTTTGGACTGTGGTAGGAAACCAGAGGAAACTCGAGCAGCCACAGGGAGAATGTGCAAATTCCACACAGACATTGCCCGAGGCTGGGATTGAATCCGGGTCCTTGGCAATGTGAGGCAGCAGAGATAACCACTAAGCTGCTGTGCCACCCCTAAACTAGATGCAGAATGCCAGGGCTCTTCTCTGATATGAACCCAGGACCTCTCACATTTAACCAATGTCACACAATATCTGCACAAAATGAACACTGATCCTACATGTGAAGTAAAGTATAAAGTCATTAGGGTGACAGCAAATGTTTCTTCATGCTGCTTGATTTTTTAAAACCTATTTTGCACAGGCAGTGCTTTGCTTTGATATTAATGGGTAGATAGTGGCCTTCCAGGTTTAGTTTGCAGTCAATTCTGTCAGATTTAACCAACCAGATTAGTTTTTCTTTGCAGATGCTGGAAATCTGTAACAAAAACAAGGATCGTTGAAGTCAAAATGTTAACTCTGTTTTCTCTCCACAGATGCTGTCAGACCTGCTAAGTTTCTCCAGCAGTTTCAGTCCTTGCCTACTCTTTGCTTCCTGGTTTGTTGAGACCAAGGAAACCTGTCTATCATATGCACATAAAAAATAGGAGCAGAAGTAGACCATTTGGCTATTTGAGCATGTTCTTTCATTCAATGAGATCATGCCTAACTGTTTGTTCTTCAAATTCAACATTCCTAACTGCCTCCCTCTACCTCCAGCATTAAATAAGGAGAAATTCTGTGCTATGTAGCTTTATTAACATACTTAAATAAGCATCTCACTTCCTGGGAGTGTGTCACTGCTCCTCCTGCCGCTATTAAAAATGGAAGTGTGTGGGTTTGAAGCAGCTTGAGTTTAGGTGTCAGGTTTTTTGAGCTCCATACTTGTCACTTGTGAACTGCTGTTGAGCTCCACGCCCATCAGGTAGGTCATCTTGTTTCTCCTGTGTTAGCAGCTATTTGGAAAAACTCCTATTTCCAACCTGGGGATCCTCTCCTATGATGTCAGCAATCTATGCACAGTAAGCAGGGATCCTAATCTAAACAGGCACTGGAATCATGCAGGCTGTGACTTAGTCTCTGGAAGCACTATTTTAACTTATTGTATTAAAGTTTGTGAGAAGATTTGTAGCTCGGGTGCTCTTTGCTGTGGTTCTGTTCGCCGAGCTGGAAGTTTTTGTTGCAAACATTTCGTCCCCTGTCTAGGTGACATCCTCAGTGCTTGGGAGCCTCCTGTGAAGCGCTTCTGTGGTGTTTCCTCCGGCATTTATAGTGGCCTCTCCCTGCCGCTTCCGGTTGTCAGTTTCAGCTATCCGCTGTAGTGG